>NC_048413.1:1907325-1937601 GCF_013103735.1 Etheostoma cragini | reverse complement strand
AAGTTTTGAGATTTTCCTTAGTTGAAAAAAGCAGTTTCTCGTCAGCTGCTTGCAGTGCTGCACTAATGACATGTCTTTAAGGCATGTCTTTAAGGCATGTCTAAGGCCTAGAGGTGGGTGTGGGATCAGGGCGTTCATGTGCACCTGACTGTCACTCCTCCAGTCCTGAAATGCATCATCTGGTAATGTATACAGTTACATATTTCTATAAAGCTTATAGGAGATAAGATTGTGATCCACACAGCTGAATAGAGGACATGGATGAGCAGTGTTGTTTACTGACTTCATGAAGAAATAACAGTTTTTGATACAGGGATATATTTTCTCATTTTAAACTGCCTTTGCACAGCAAGTACAGACACTGTCTGTGTAGGTTGTTTTCACAGCACTGTATTGCAGTTTGTAATAAAAAAGTGCATGTATAGTGATGAATACTAATCTGACAAGTGGCTTTTTGTGTGTCAACAGAAATGGCTTGACTGTAAACTATGATGTAAAGTGTGTGTGGTTGCCGATTTCAGCCTTTTTATGCAAAAAAAAGGGGAAAAAGGGGAACATTGTTTTAGCTCTCAGGACACTTTCCAATGAGGTTTTTCTAGTTGTTTAATCAATAATTAAGCTTAAGGCAGAAGAATAGCTGTCAAATTCAATTCTTTTTTAAATTTGTTAGACTTTGGTTCGAGTGAAACTTCCTTCACGTTCTAAATTGCTCGATGTCACTGATCCTTCTCCACGTGGAACTACACCTCCCATCAGCTTGAACCGTACATACAAAAGCAGTGAAATGGTCAGTAACTGTACTAAAATCCCACAAGAAACAGTAATACTGCAAACTACCCTGGGTATTTCCTCTCATCCTGGAAAAAGTAACAGGCTTCAACCAGTTTGCTTTTATTAGTGTGTGTACTGTAGTGTGATGTAATCAATGAGGTAGATATGTATATATACACACATATATATATATATATATAAAAATAAAGGTTAAACAGTGAGATACAATCACCCAAAGAAAAGGAAAATAACTTTGTGTGTTAAAATTACTCTTTTAATGTGTTTAGAGTAAGGAACAGACCTTTTACAACATCCACAGCTTGGTACACACAACTCCTTCAAACAAAGATAATCACAAAGCCCAAGGTGTGCCGACAAATCTTTGTGGGGGAGCTTACCATGCAAGTTTAGAAATCTTTTAACCAATTTCTTTCCCCCCCCACACAAGACCTTCTGCTTAGGCAAAAAAATGAAAAACATTTCTCCCCGGATGTGTTACAAGCAGTCAATAAGACAAAAGATGTCCGAGCTTGAATGCTTCAGCAATAGTCATTTTACGCTTATAAATAAGAATTGATGCTGCAGTATAGACAAAGAAAATCCAAATCTGCAGAGACCTGTAGGCTGTTCATGGCAATAATGTGCTTGATTCATGAATCCCTGGTTACAATGTATTCTAACTTTTAATTTAACCCAATAACAAGTATCAAAAAAGGTAATTCATAGAAATATCATTGTGTCAAACTATTTATTGTCTTTCAATACAATTGTTGTGTAAAGGCCACAGAGCCACAGGAATGAGATTCATTTAATACGTATGACACTTATCTATAACCTGGTAATGATGGTAGACACAATTTGACATTTTTTTAAGTCAAATAAAAATACATCACCGTAAAAATACATAGCAGAATATGACAAAATACATGGGATGGCCTATGACTTATTACTGTATGGAACCTAAAGTATAGAATGGAGGATAAGGTTTTAAAGCAAGTGACAAAACACAATTTGTATGTAAATGGAAAGGAGAGGGAACTCGTGTAGATATACACACAGGTCCTATGCAGGGATCAAGAGCAGGAATCATCTGTTAACATGTTCCCTCCATGTTCCCAAGATAGGAGTCAACCTACAGTGAAAAGCAAATGTGTTAGGGCTGTGGTTTAAAAATGAGAGGAAAGAGGAGATTACAGGATATGGAGACAAAAGCTTGTTATGTGCATAACATTTAATCTGTGAACATCACTCGACAGTACAAAGGCTGACTGTACAGGCATACTATTGGTAATATTTACTCATTATTTAAACAATTCTTACCCTGACAATTTGAGTGGAATTAAACAAAGTGAGTGCACAAGTTTCAGGCTTCCAGACTGATCAGCTCCACATCGAAGGTGAGAGTGGCGTTTGGTGGGATGATCCCCGGGTGCCCTTTGCTGCCGTAGGCAAAGTCTGGTGAGCAAATCAGGTTTGCCCGCTGACCTACACTCATCTGGGAACATGGAAGAGGTACATGAAGAGTTAATTTGCAAAACCAGACACAAGCCATTTCTGAAATGAATACACCAACACCTGTTTGATCGATAGGCCCTCGTTGAGTGCACAGTAATAACTACATTTATATCACGATTTGTGTTATATATCAAAACAATCAACACCGGTTTGATTGATATTCACTGAACTGAATATTTAAAAATGAAACATGATTCAGGAAAAAAAATTTAAACTGAGATATCAGTTTTTTGCAAATGATTTTGAATGTGCAAAATGTTGTGCAAGTTATGTGCAAAAGTTCATTTAGAGTATATGTGCAACAATGCTTTTGTCATTAAATTTAGTAGTAGCCTACACACAGCAAGTACACTGTTTACATGAGTATATGATAAAGAGTTTATTATGTTATAGATACATACTGTATATCAAGCTATTGGAAGTTTAAAAAAAAGATAGAAAACAAGCTCCTCACCTGGGCTACTCCTTCTTCCCAACCACGAATGACCTCCTGGTGTCCAATCTTGAATTTAAACGGCTTTCCTCGGGACCTCGAAGAATCAAACACTTTCCCATCTGCCAGTGTGCCTGATAAAAACCATAAACAGCTTTTATCACTCGATAATCAGCTCGGGTTGCTGAGAAGTCCCACTGCAGTCTCATAACGGTAACTGAGAGCCCAGAGCTAGCGTTAGCCGACTAGCATCATAGGGCCAGGTTAGCTTACGTTAGGGGGCTGACAGCAGCTGATGTACCGTTAGCTCGACTGATGTTCGTCTTTCTAAAGCCACGAATGATAACAAAACAAGTCCATTGAAATTATTTTTTTCAGCACGAGAATGTCCGCCTTTGGTTGCACCTTAGCTAGCTCAAGTTAACCGAACCGACACAAACAAGTAATTTGTTAAACATGGTCTCGGGTGTTAGCTACAATGCTAGCCAGCATAATCATCTATGTGCAACCAGTTGACATTAGTTAGCTGGAACGAATTGTTTCCACTTGGTCCCCCATTTTACGCTAACAACGGGCTTTCATGCCGCTAACAGCTCGCGTTAGCGGGTGGCATGTACCATTAACGTTAGGTAGAAAATAAATAACGTCCAGATATTTCAGCTCCATCAGTAGCATCGGCTCTAGTCCAGCCTCCACACTCACCGACATAATGCACCACGACGCGCTGCCCCTTCTTCGGAAATGTCCGTCCTGAAAATAAAAGAAAATAAGAGAAAACGTGTGTAATACTATATCGCACACTCTGTGAATATATTAGTATTACGCCGTTAAACAAGGTCGATTATTCCCACCATCGCCCGGAGTTATGGTCTCAATTTCTACTCCCATGTTGGCTCTTCGGTGCCTTCCTCTTGACCAGTGACCACCCTACAATACTAGCGGAAGCAGGGCGCAGGGCGCAGGGGCGGCCTGTTGACGAACGACCGGGTGGGCATTATGGATGTCAAAAAAAAAAAAAAAAAAAAACATGAGCAGGGATGGGAAACACACCAATTAAAAATAAATGTAAATCAAATATAAGAATCCTATCCTATTTGTAAACTATACTTTAAGCAAGCAGAGTTTCATAAAGTGTGACATTGCAACAAAAATCTAACTAAAGCCTATAACAGATGCACCAATGTGATTGGTCCAGCTTGGCTACAAGGGCATAGTTAATGAGCAGCATTACTCGATGCCAGAGTAACTCGCTGAGCAAATTAAAATTTGTCCTCTTGCGAGAACTCTGGATTTCCATGGTAGGGGTCAACAACAGAATTTGAACATTGTCTGCAAAGCATGGGTCTGGCCCACTGTTGCTTGAATTAACTTTTGCACATGTTTATGACCTACAACTACATAGCTTAATCATTCCACCATGTTTTGGACCTACTTTTTAAACTTTGGACAGAGCAAAGCTTGAGAGTTTCTGATCTTTATGCTAAGCTAAGCTAAGCTAATTGGCTGGCTGCAGCTTGAGTTAGCATGAAGATATGAGAGCAGCCTTAATCCTCTCATCTAACGCTCAGCTAGAAAGTAAAAGAGCATAATACCTCAAACTACGACTATTTCTTTAATAGCCCATTGACTTGTAGCACAGTAGCAATGCTAACATTTGCAAACAAAAGAATGCTTCAAAGCTTCACAATATTGGAGCCGCTATTTGTTTTCTACACCTCTGTCTATGAAATAAAAACTTGCGATTACAGATTGTTTTAGCCACTTGATTGAACTCTGACATATGCCTTTAAAGTTGATATGGTGAACGTGTTGGAAAACAGTTGCTTATTTACATTTTACATTTACATTTAGCAATTATGAAGCAACATTATATTTCATTTAGAGCAGGTGTCTTCAATGTTTTTGGAGCCAAGGACCCCTTAACGGAAAGAGAGACAGATCAGGGACCCCCTGCTACATATATTGTAAAAAATACCCCTTGTGTCCACCTGAGGAATGTAAGTCAGATACTTTGTTTCTTTAAGCTCTATTTTTGGTCTCAACCAACCCCTGAGGGATCTGTCTCTTTTGTTTCTAAATGCTCCACCATATTCATCCGCTAGTCTCCAACTGTTGGGTGCTGAGTAAGTAGTGTACAGTGGGGTTTCATAGTTGTTTGCTGAAAACAGCTGAACGCCGGAAAAGAAAAATGACACAATGGGAGCAGTGAGAGAGAACCAAAACAGTAAAGTCACTATAAAGCTATGTAAAACTGAGAGGAACTGCAAGTTCGGGTGATCCAATTGCCACATTGTTTTTGCATTTGATCCGTTGTCAAATCCTTTTTAAAGATGACATATCTATCTGGTTATAGGGTGGTGGAGGGGGAAATGTCAAACCTGCTACCCTTTGGTATTCCCAAACACAGCCTGTAATAATTTATGAGGTTTGAGCATTAAACATATTTGAAAAAAAAGAAAAAAAGATGACATTTCAGGCATCGTTTTTTTCACCCAAACAGCCACTCACTGGCCTGTGGTCAGCTGTTCCGGGATCTGAAAACATCGCCTTTTATCAATCAGATAGGAGCGAAAAAACACCATTCCTATCAACAGAAGTGTGATGGGAACTGGTGAGAACAGCACAATCATCGCTGTCACCATCGCCATGGTTACATGCGCCCGGTCTGTTACCCACAAACCTGCAGATGAGGAGAAAACTAAATGTGACCGATGAAGACATGCACGCACACATCCCACACACACAGCGAGTGAACAGACGATTGACTCACTGTGATGTCATGGTCGAGATGCCAACAGACAGGCCTCCCGCCAGCTTACTGCAGAAGGCACAACAGGAGACTTACAGGGGCTCCAGGTCTTTGCAGGAGGGATGTCTCACAGCGATCACATCTGGGAGCATAGACCTGGACCAGACACAGAACGAGTAGACATATCTCATATCAAAGCCGCATGTCAATGTAGATGAGGTGAACTGACCAGTCAACAAAACAGATCAATTGCTAGATTATGTATCACTGGCCAGGGTCGGGGAGAGGCGATGGATGTGGATGATTCATGTGCAACACATTCAGTTCTGATTAAATCTGACAGGCGGTCTTGGAAAGGTTTAGAACTGCGTGTCCTCGCTGAGAGCTGACTCACCAGGGTAGCAAGAATATGGTTGCCAGGCTGAATCCCATCAGAAGGCACATATTCATAAGGACTGGGAACACAGGCGATTGTAATCACTGCTGGGATGAAGAGCTGAGAGAGACACAAACATGCCACAGGTAAGAAGGATGAAGGTGTGGAAAATGACTCTTATCATTCAAATCATTGTATTATTATATGTGGAAACATTAAGATTGTTTCATTTAAAATTCCAAATGTGTCTTGCCTTTCAATCATTCACATCGTAGATTCTCTTGAAGGCTATTGAAATATTGCATGTATCAATAACTTGGTAGGCAGAGTGTGTAATGGGGAGAGTTGCAGTTTACCAGTAAAACCAGTAGAAGGTGCTGGAACTGGGCTCCCGGCCCAGCCGCGTGGCTGCAGAAGAGTGCAAAATGACCCGAGGACAGCTGAGATGAAAGAGATATGGGACATAAAGAAAGAATTAATTATACTTTGATAACCCTTAAATGCATGCTTGACTTTTAAAAGGAGAAAACCAGTGTCCAAAAACTTTGGAAAAAGTGTAAAAAAAACTTGGGAAGAAGTGTCCAAATACTACCAAGTCCGAGACCATAGAAAAAAGGTCTTGAGTCCGGACTCGTGTACTACGGCCCTGGTTAACTTGAAGAGCGTTGTCCCTCAAGCACTGTTTTTGGATTCTACCTTCACCTCACAGTAACAATCAGTGCTCCGTTGCAAGTCTCATGCCTGTCTTTGGTTGTCTGTCCTGTCCCTCATCTGTCTTACATGCCCTAGTTTAGGTAGTCATTGCACTTTGTGTGTAAATCTATAATGTGTTGGCACTAAATGTAGCCTGTCTCAAATGTCATTTTTACATAATGTCGTCTTTATGTGATGTTTTTGTATATTTTAAATGGCACCCCTTGATCCATGGTGACTTGTGTCATTTCACTGTATACAGTGTATATGGTTGAAATGACAATAAAACCCACTTGGCTCAACATCGAGAAGAAAAAGCTGAAGGGAAACATGCATGGCCGCTGTGGTAATCTGACATGGGACGTAACACACCTTCCTGGCCAGAGGAATCCCCCCCCCCCCCCCCCCCCCCCCCCCCCAGAGAGAGAGGAGCAGAAAGGATGGTGGAGGGAAACATGGATGTTGTCTATTAAAAAATCTGTTTATAGTTAGCTGATGTGTTTTTTCATAAACAGTCTTCCTCCGCTGGTTTGACACCCTTCTCCCAGCTATCACGGTGAAAGCATGGGTTGCAGAAAATTCAAAAGTTCCGATTTTAAATAAGATTTATTCAGCTCACAATACACCCAATGAAGAGATATTCATTTCTTTTGTTTTGGAGCAACTATAAAGCAGTGAACAGACTAAATACGTATTTATTTCCATTCTTAGTTATGTGTTTCTCCACTCAATGACTGCAGGTTTGAACGTATGATTTGATTTCGAATAAGAAAATCGATTTCCATTTTTCACAGAAGAGTATTTTGTTTTTAGACACCAATTTTGACAATTGAATTTTAATAGGACATGACCTTTTGGAGCATGCCTTTTCTGTTTTCCAAATGGAAACGATGGAAAAATTTTAGTTATTGTTGTCTCGCTTCCTCTCAAAAGTGCACTTTTCTTTCCAACATTGCAAAGCAATAAGTAATACTAGTAACACTAATGCTGCTAGAATTGACCTGAAAAAAACAACACATTGTCTCTATTCCAAATTTGAGAGAGAAACACATGATATAATAATAAGTTTAAATGAGATATTACAAATGACTACGCAATTAAATTTACTTTGAAAAGATGAACATTTCCCGGTTCTATTTTGAACATGAATGCAAAAGCAGGAAAATGTATGAGACATATGTTTCAAACTTACCCTCTGCTGACCTGCATGAGTCTCTCCCTGCAGTCTGCTTTCATAACTGACTCTGTAAAGGCTGCACTTGATTGGTTCAATTCTCAAGACAACTCATCATGTGAAGTCAGTCAGAATGATGCCTCATGCAGACCACAATAGCTCTCTCCACACACACACAGACACACAATGGGATTGTGGTCCCACCTGTTGGACACTGAACTCTGGTTGGTTGAACGCCGCTGTGTCCCGCCCACCTGGCCGTGGTAACAGGAAGAATGGACTGGCTCAACAACAAAGATTCTCATGTAGCCTTGATTTCACAGCTTTTGTTTGAAGACTTTAGGAGAGTTTGGCTCAAGGCAGGTCGGTTTCAAATTCCAGACATGAACTCTAAAAATAAGTTACAGTTCATGCAGCTATGTAGATACACACATAACCCTCCTTGGTGTTCATGAATGCAACAATTTGAATATCTTTCTAAGAATTTGACAATGTGCAAAAATTCAAAGTTTTTTTTTCTCAATAGCAGTTCCTGCTGTATCTGTAATAATCCCCAGATAGGACTGCTCTGGCCTCTTTTGGAACAGCACTGAAACGGTCCTCCATCAAATGAATACTGTCCATCCTGCTCTTCCTCTTCCTCACAATACCACGATCAGGAAAACGAGGAAGGGTCTCAAAGAATTTTCACATTCATACGAACTTGGAATATTCAGCGATAATTTCCTAAAAACAAATTAGCGTTGGACTTTGTGCTCCGATCCCTCGGAGGAAAAATGCATCACTGTGCCTTAAACAGAGATGTCAGACATTTTCCAAACTATCGGTATCTGCGTTTATAATGGCTGATAAATGAATATTTAAAAAAATATAAAACAGACGGAACGCACTTCAACCATTTTGATTGTCGACGTTGCATAGTTTGTCCACCAGAGGGAGCCCTACAACGTGTTGGCATCACTTGTCATTGTGACCTCATAAGGGGAAGATCCCAGATCAGCCCATCTGAGCTTTCATTTTCTCAAAGACAGAGCAGGATACCCAGGGCTCGGTCTACACCTAGTACCAGTTCTAGCCACGGGGGGACAAAGACAGGCTGGGGGAACTCATATTAATGTTAAAGTGAAATTTTCATGACATGGGACCTTTAAGTTTGTATTGTTATGTACACATTATCAGAACTGTTTTATACAGTGGCTTGCATGAGTTTAAAGAAATAAAAACTAATTATAGAAATATAAAAAACATTTTTTTTTAAAGTTTAGTAAAATCTAACCTTTTAATGAGACCAAATTTCTTTGTGAATGAATAATGTATTGCAAATAAATAAATGTTCTTCCTTAAAATACAGGGGCATAAGTATACACCCCCCTATGTTAAAATACAGGGAGCATAAGTATACACCCCCCTATGTTAAAATACAGGGGCATAAGTATACACCCCCCTATGTTAAAATACAGGGGCATAAGTATACACCCCCCATGTTGGATGGTTTAATGGAAGAACATTTATTTATTTACAATACATTATTAATTCCACTTTTTTTTTAGGATTTTCCTAATTTTTTTGACTTAAGGCATTAAGATCAACTTCTAAAAGATGTTTTTTTTCTTCCTCTTTTTAATCTACTTTACCATGGGTGTGTAAACGGATGCAAGCCACTGTATACTGATGTTCTTCTGTTCTGTTGTGACAATGAAACAAACACATTTATTTTTAAACTGCATTATAATATTACTTTAGTGAGTACTCATAAATAACTAATGTTAGGGACATCGGTTTCATGTTTTCTTACTTGTTTCTGGATTTTGTCTTTTTAAATGTATATAATCGGCCGATACATAGAAATATCGGATTTTTAAATGAACGAATGATGAATAGTTGTCTCGATATCGGCCTTCAACATCCTTTAATCGGTCGGGCTGTGGTCTGAAATAAATGACTGAATACCCAACAAGATGCTTTCATCATTCAATCTTTAATGCGGTTGATTTACGTGATCGTAAACAGAGATGACGCGTTCACATCCCCATTATGAGACACACACACACAAACACACACACACACACACACACACACACACAGTTGTTTGAAAAATCTAAACTTTCAAATTTCTACAAAAGCACAATGAAAACAAACAAGGGAACCAAAGGAAGTGAAATAGTTGGCAGAAAAATTGCACCCGTCACTATATTAACACAGTTGAATCATGGGATGGGTGTGTCACATGTCACACTTTTACTTTCATTTTCAATCTCAGAGACCATTTCTCACCCTGCTATAAGTTGGTACTTTGACTTGCATTGTCTTTGGCCTGACGGAGTCCGTACAGCCATTTGATCACTCTTGCATTTCTCTCAATGACAGAAACACCGTATGGAACTCGCTCTGCAGGAGTGTCAGCAGCTTCCTCCTCCTCGTCGTCTTCATCTTCTTTACCGTAGCCTGCGCACTCGGACCCTGGAGCGCTCACGCTGTGGAAACGGGCCATGGACACAATGTCAGAACTCGATCCAGTCAGCTGGAGGTCCGCAGGGTCCAAACCACACAGGTTGAAGAAGCGCTCCAGCTCGGTCCCAGCTCGGGAGTATCGGTCACTCATATCGGATTTAGACCGGGTCAGAGAGGGGCGTTTCCTCGAGCTGGAGGAGGACAAACGGGTAATTGCTGGGGAGGGAGGAGGGAAAAGAGGGAGGTTGAGGAAAGGTGGAGCAGAGATGGGGGTTTCAGCTGGAGAGGAGGGGGGATTGTCAGGTTTAGAGGGAGGATTGTCAGGTTTGGACGGAGCGACAACAGGTTTCAGAGGAGTAGGACGTGGTGTGGTTCGGGTGTGGAAGAGACGCAGTTGTGAAGCAGCCGGGCAAAGTGGAAACTGGGTGTGTACGGGTATGGGCTGGAGGGGCTGCCGCATGTACTGAGGTGGTCTGCAGGGAGTCTTCACAGGACTAGCCTGAGGCATGACGTCCACTCTGCGTACGGTCCCTGCAGCTGGAGACCCGGAAGACCCGGGACTCTCGACCCTAGCGGGTCCAGAGGCTTTTAATCTCACTTTAGCTGGACTGGACCAGTCAGGACGAGGGGGTGGACACGGCCTCTCCTTTTTCTGTTGTGAGCCTGCTGACGTGGGGCAAGGAGAGCTGAGAGAAGCCGAAGCACCACCCGGAGCTTTACGGTCCCCCGAGTTGGCGGTCGCACCGTCAGTCTCGCAGCTGATCAGGTTACTCAGATGCTCCAAGTCGAGCTGGACTCCTTCCTGCTTCGCTTTCGTTTGGGCGGGTGTCTTCCTGGTGGGCCGCAGAGCAGCGCCAGGGCCTAGTAGAGGCTGACGCACCTCAGGAGGCCGGACTGGCTGCTGTTTACAAAGAGCCCCCTGACTCTTGACATATTTAGCCTTGTCCGCTTCCAGCCTCTCCACCGCACTCTGCTTCGGTCCGCCTGCCGCGGTCTTGAACCGCAGGTAGAAGTCTGGCCCCACTGGCCCCTTGGGCCTCAAGCGTGGCGGCGTAGCAGCTACGGCAGTCCTCGCCGGTTGCTGGCACACTGTGCGTTGGATAGTCTCCAAAGGCATTTTGTGAAACTAGTAGTACTAGTCTGTTGGCAATTTTTCTTCTCACCTTAAAATGAATAGCCCTGGTTCTGCAGAAATGGCAACGTTATCCTGTAATTGTGCCTCTGTACAGCTGCCTCACGCCCGGCTCCGTTCCATTCCATTCCTGAAGAGATGTAATCTTAACATCTCAGTTGAAATCTAGTTCCCTGACACGCAGACTCCCTGTGGAAAAGAGACACGTCGGTCAGGAGACAGGCAGCTTAATACAGAACTCAAATGAACGGTCAATACAACGTGTACCTCTAAAGATAATCAAGTGTTTCTTTCAGACACTTTTAGTACTACAAAGACAGGACACAGCCAACCCCACAAAGACCTCCAGCCACAAACACTCCCCTTTAAAAACTAAAAAACTGCAGCCAATCATCCTTCTCCACCTTCTCGATCTTACAAGTTCATTGGCTGCCAGCGCCGCCGGATCTGAACAATTACATCTTAGTCATCCATCTCCCTGCAGACAAACACAATAAAACTTTATTTTCAGTCAGTTGAAGACCTGTGATAAGAGTGGCAGAAGTGTGTGTGTGTGTGTATATGTGTGTGTAATGGGGAGGTGCATCAGGACAGCTGTCAACAAGCTATTGTCTGGAGGCAATAGAGAGCAGATCACACACACACCAACAGCTGCTATGGGAACAATGGCTCCCTATCTTTAAATAAAGCAGCCAGTTGGCGTCCTCCTGAACTAAAAGCCTCTGTAGGTAAAGTAAAGCCAGAACAACGAGGTTCAACTTATCTCATCCCTCTTTGTGTACAGCGATAAGCCTCAAACTGTGATGAAGGTCACAATATTGAACTTGGTAAATGTAGTCCCTTCTGTATACACTTGAAATAGTTTGCATCTGCCAGTCACATTCTCTACATACCTGCCATTCCGGTCTGAGCCAGGCCAGAGTCCTGCTGATTGAGCTCTGCCATTCTTAACCTGTCTGAAGTCTACACATCTCCACACCGGCCCCGTGGTATAATTAAAAGGTAACGTTAGCCCAGAGGAATGCTGGGAGGTGAGTCAAAACTAAACAGAGCCACTAATTTAAGGTTTCTGAGTCAAGTGGCGGCCTGTTCTGCCACTGAGAGTAAATGACAAACATGGAGCGAAGCAGGAAGCCAAATGACACACAAAGGGGGCAGGTAAACACAAAGAATGTACTCAAGGCCTCCACCAGTCTTGCCCTGACAAGCTCAACTCAGCTTCTGTAAAGGTGTGGGTTAGTTGTTTTTATTTTGGCATGTTTAGAGAAAACTCACCTCTCCAGTGGCTGGTGTTCCCCTGGGCTTGTCCTGGGTTTCGGGTTTTAGCCCAGCCAACACTGTGCTGTCCTGCTGGGGAGAATGTGTGTGAAATGCGTTTGAAAGGAGTTAGCAGCTCAAGACAAACCTGTTCAACAACTCCCGATCCCGCCTCCTCCTGCTGATTGGTCCGATGGCTCTCCTGCAAGGATACCAACTTGATAAAGACTTCTTTTGGTCACATGACCCGGCCATTGTTATGTGCTCCTAGGGACTTTTTGCTGGTATCATAGTTCATCTGCATGCTGACTAGCTGCTCAAAGGTCTGTGTTGAGTGTGTGTAAAGCGTGGAATAAAGTACAATGCGAGCAAACAATCAATTTAGACAAATTTATTATCGCCATAAAGTTGTCGAACACAAAAGAAACAGAAATTATAATTTCTTCTTTTTACCTAAAAACGTAACAAAGAACAGCGACTTACCCCAAATATACAAAAATAAGTGTTTTTTTGATTAAAGACATGAACATATACAAATTTTTGCAGTATTTTGTTAAAACACACGCAGTGAACATAACCTAATTCTCCTCCTGATACTTTGATAATCATAAAACTACCAAAGTTGCTCATACTCCATTCCATAAACTTGGCCATTTAGTATTCATAAGTAATATATTACTGCCATATAAAAATTGCACATAGAAAAATGGTTACGGTAGAGTTAAAGATAACATGTTTAATCATTACTTTCACAAACCATAATGGAGGAGTGGCAGTCTGCTCCTGGTCCTGCGTGCTGCTGGAGGTTTGCATATGTAAATGATGGGGGGGGGGTTAAGAAGCGGTAACATTACACAGACACTGGAGTGAGTCCTCTGTAAAATCCAAAAGTAAATGTTACCAAAATCCCTCCGCGTTCATCACTACGCACATACTCACACTGACATCACAGAAGGTCGCCCAATGAGAAGTCAGTATCGTAAAGTAGAAGGTAAGAACCTTTCCGAGGTTTATTGGGCTTCCTTTTGCTACGTAGCGTGTCAGGAACAACGGCTGGGGTTCACCTTTCCGAAAAGCACATTACCAACAGTAAAACAGCTTGAATACTAGAGTAATGAAGGGCCTTTATAGTTCTTCTTGTGCAACATAATTTAGAAAATAACCTGCTGTGTTGTTTAGGGGTTAGGAGATAGCACAGTTTTTATCTTTGTCCTTTGCACCAAGGCTGTGAGCTCTTCTCCGCCTTATGCTGCCTCTCAGTCCCCAGTCTCTCTGCGACTCCCTCTCCTCTTCTCCGTCTCGGTCTTTGCCCTCCTCAGGCTGCTGCTTTCGGAGCTGCGGGGGGAGAGGTATGGGCTGGCCCAGGAAGAAGCCCTCTTCCTCCGAGTCTGAGGATGAAGAGCACGTGGAGCAGTCTTCGTGTTTGTACCGGCTCGGCTTGAGGGTCAGCGAGGAGCCGTTGGCGGAGCCCTGGTTATCCCTCTCTTTCTCGCCTCTCCAGTCCAGGGTGTCCAGCCGAGGCCGGTCGGGCTGCGAGCGTTGGGAGCGCCTCTCTGGACCCGGGTGGAGAGCAGGGTCAGAGGGGATGCGGCGACGGCCCCATCCTCGCCGCAGACTCCGCTGGTGATAGGAAGATCCATCTGGGGGAAAATAGAAATTGTTCAGTTCAGTTGGTTCAAATAACCCCTCCCTCGCTGCCAAAAGGTCCATAGACAATAGAGAGTTTTTTGGTTTTTGTTAACTAGTTTAGTCTGAAAGGGTCTTTTACAATAACGATGGCCTACAATTCAAATTCCCCTCAAATAAAAATGATCTAAACCAAACCGAAGTCCTGATCTTGTTAAAAGCACCATTTCTGTGAAGGTGTTAACTGGCACGTACCATCAATCCAACGTCTAATGCATCAACAATCCACGCAACTGGCTTCATGTTTGAGGCGTGTGTGCGTTTGGACTGAAAAGTTGGTTTATGATCTTGGTAAGCAATTTGAAAACATTGTAGTAAATAGGTTCGGTGCATCAAAAAGCGTTCTCCTTAAAATACCAGCAGACAAACTAATCCCAGCACAAATTACTGCATAAAAAGTCACCAAAATTAAGTATTTGAACCACATAATAAAGGGCAAAATGAGGGAAAACTAACAAAAGCTCCACTTATAAAAAAAGAAAGAAGAAAAAGAAAAAGGACCCCCCTTCCACTAGGCTGGCTGTATTTGACTTTTCTCACCCAGCAGATCCATTTGCGGTGGGATGCCTTTCTGTAGATGCAACCTGCTTCCGAAACCTCCCTCCACCTCATCTTCCTCCTGCTGGTTCTCCACGCCCTCTCGCAGCTCCTCCTCGTTCCCGTCTTCGTCCTCGTCCTCATCGACAGAGTAGCTGCTGCTGATCGGTTCTCGGAAGCTGACCCGAGCTGTGCCAGTGCGAGACAGCGGGGGCGGGGAATCAGAGGCTCTGTCCCCTGGCTGGGGGAGGTTTGGCGGAGGTGAGTCCCGGGGCATTAAGTCACGAGACTTAACGGGCAGAGGAGGTGGGAGGACGGTTGGGTTGCTGGGCAGGAGGGGGGGCGACTCAGGCGAAATGATGTGCGAGTTTTTCTGAGGAGGAAACACTGCGGAGAGAAAATCAGGGGGACACGCTGTCGTTATGCAGAGTCAGAGGACATTCTAGAAGCATTTAATGTTGATATTGGGATTTTTTTGTGTTAAGCATCAGAGTGATATCTGATACCTTGCATTACTTGATTCGTCCTTTCCACCCAGTTCCTACAGTCTTTAGCGGTAGAGGTTCCTCTTGAATTAAGACCAGTTAGTCCAGTGTTTCCATTCCGCTCTCGCTGGGACTGGAGACCCCCGACGGGAGCTTTAATACCAGAGTCCCCTGGCAGTAAACTGTAATGTGGAAGGTCGCTGGGCCAAGATGGACCTAAGCCATTTCCTAGATGGATGTGGGGAAGAGGTGAGTAGGAGCCTCTTGGATGAGGATGACCGATGGTTACAGGAAGTCCGTTTTGAACCGGAGCGGTGCAGTGGACACCTGAGAGAAGTAGAGCAAACAAAGCGGTGACCACAAGTCTCTACAAGATACTTACAGGGTCATTTCTTGGCGGTGCGACCTACATAACATCTGAGTATGACACCGATGTAGCATCACCATCACCTCTGTTTTCCACTGCAGTGTGAATGCAGTCTTTTCCAAGAGTTATAGGAGGGTTGGTGCCCTCTTGTGGCTGCAGCGGGGAACCGCACTGTGGCTGCTGGTGTTTCTCTGCCGGGTCACAGCTTCTGTGCTGAGGTTTGCTCTGCAGCGCCGAGTCACACGAGTCGGAGTTATTGGGGTCCTCGTCCAGCGAGCAGGCCCTGGAGCAGAAGATGAGCCCCCCTCGAGGGAGAAAGGGGCGCCCCAGCAGAGGCAGGTGACAGCGGGCGCAGCAGAAACACGTCTCCACGGCGTGCCAGTGCTGACCCTCGTATGTCATCTGGCCCTGATCGATACCTGAGAGGAAATTAGTTCTTAATTACTCTCTGTTATCTTAGTGTGTGTATAGTGCGTGCATTCATATCAGTAGTACTGCCGTTTTGATTGGTTCAGCCCTGTTTGAACATATTGTACTATACCACACAACCATCACTTGATTCTAGCTCATTTGAATAATAATGCACGAGTATGAGTCACTTGAAAAAAACAATGCTTTTAAATTTAAGAATTTATTGCTGGGATAATTATAGCATTTATAACATCCGTGATATGTAATGCTAAACAGGGTGACTTAAAGTTTTGCCAAAGAAATATTAACGAACATTTGCCGGGTAGTAACTGTTTGCCTACGTACCTATGTTTTCTCCACAGGTATCGCAGTACTCTGCGTACATGGACTCATAGCAAGAGCAGCAGTACGGTCGAGTCTCTCTCATGATGTAGCGCTGACCGCCCAGCGCAGCCTCGCACTCGAAACAACAGAAGTGCTTCATGTGCCAGTATCTTCCTTCTGCCTCCGTACATTCATCTGCTAGAATGATCTAGGATTCAGACAGAAGAGCAGAAGAGAGGGGGACGGAGAGGTCACTCAGCACAGTAGTGATGCTTTTTTATGGGTACAGAAATAAACAAATCAGTTGTAAAAATGAGTACTGAGGATTTAGGTTTACAAGATAAGAGGGAAAAATGCCAGGCTTAGAACCACTAATCCATCAGTCGACTATGCCAACTAATCTCTTAAGTCACACGGAGAAGCCATTCAAAACAAGAAGACGCCACCAGAAAAATCCCCAACTACTCTCTACTATGCACTGATCAGGCAAATGATAAAATCTAGCATGGTAAAACATCTCGGTGTCTCGCTTTCTGACGTCCGCTACACTGCTTTTAGAGACCTGCGGCGAAACCCTGCTGTTGAGGTGTGTTCGTGAGACAGGTCGGGGATCTTGGGGACAGTCACCTCATCGCAGGCCTGGCAGCGGGGCTTGAGCCTCTCAGCGTGGTGCCGGCCGCAGTAGATCTGTCCCTCCTGAAAGAAGTAGATCAGATCGACCAGCAGCTCAGTGCAGGTGGAACACTGGAAACACTGGGGGTGCCAACAGCTGCTGTGTCCTGCCCGACTGGCAAACACCGCTATGTCCCCGCCGCAGATCTGCCTGCCACACTGGAAAAACAGATGTGTTTGGGGTGGGGGTGTGGTGCAGAGGGAAGGAAGTTAGATCATATATCCTTTAACAAATGGGGAACGTTACAGTTTGCACGGCAATTTGATTATCTAGCCCTCTAATCCTTAAATCCCTGTGGGCTGTGGACCCTCAGCTCTGCCTGCACCTACTTGCACCTGAACCATCTCTGGTCCTGTAAAAAGATTCTTCTTCTGCATGGATCGGATGAGTTTTTATTTAACTGGGATGCTTTCGTGTTTATGAAAGGAGAGCTTTATACTGGCCTGTCTCATGAGGGAATCTACTACGTTTTCCAAACGTAAACTCTAAACGTGGCCCTACCTGTTGGCAGATGGCTCCCGTCATAGTTAGAGGGAAGAGGCGGACGACGCCCCGGCCGAGGCTCTCTCTTTTCCTCTGCTGACTGAACAACCGCAACTCCTTCTTCTCCTCCTCGTTCAGAGAGTTGCAGTACTGGGACTGCAGGACACACAAAAGATATAATCGCTTAGGTTATGTGAGATGGATACAATCTGTGTTACAGTCTTGTTGATCATATTACAATTATAATTACGTGTTTACATGTAACTGTAAATCATTCCAACCAAATGGAACCTTAAGACCAGTTCCTGTAAATACTGAGGGTTAACTGGAGTGTCTAATAAACACATTGAGGTATCACACCTTTCTACTGGCTTTAATTTAAAAGGATGGATGTGATGCAGACATTTCTAAATATTAGGGCTGCAACTATTGATTATTTTCATCGTCGATTAACCTGTTGAATATTTTGTTTGGTCTATAAAATGTGAAAATTGTGGATCACTGTTTCCCAAAAGAAGACGTCCACATATGTCTCGTTTCAGTGCACAGTCACAGAGGAGAGAGGAAACTAGAACATACTAACATTTAACAAGTTGGATGGAATTCTTTACTTTTGTCTTAAAAAAATGACTCAAACCGACTCATTGTTCTAATCAATCAAAATAGTTGGCGATTGATTTAAGTTGACAACTAATTGATTAATGTTAGCAGCTCTACTAAATATACCCATAAAAAATTGCAAATAAAAATAAGGTGAAAGATGGGACATAGTGGTATTATAATACACAATATCAACAGCATCTATGTTGTGATTTAGCACACTTGTTGACTGAATGATTGTATGCTTATGAAATGCCACCACACTATTACAATACACCAGGAGGGAAGCCAAAGTCAGGTGACCGTGACGTTACCTCACTGTCGTGGGTTGGAAGCTGGTGCAGCAGTTGTTTGATTCGGTATCTTTCCCCTGGACTGTTCACATAAGGCACCCTGTCCTCTGGAAGGCAGCTAAAATACTGGTATACCTGTAGGAGGAGACAAGTGTGTTCACATAAAGAGCATTAATGACAGCGTACAGAGAGCCAAGTTCTCGTTTATAGAGCAATTTATTCAATTGCAGTCGTAAATCAAACGCACTGAATACTTTTTCCCATAATCCACCAGTTTGTGTGTGCATGAACATGCCTAAGTGGAAGCGTGCACCATGGGCGCCTGCGTTGTCTCGACTCTGCGTCTGCTCTGCACCGCGGTGGTTACCTGTTCGGGCTTGAGACCAGGTGGGACCCATGCGTACTCCTCGGAGGCGCAGCCCGAGTCGTCATCGGAGATGGAGTGTCTCTGGAAGTCCGACACCAGCTTCGTCATCATCTTTTCCAGCTGGCCTGGCACCGAGCGCACAGCATGCTCTTCTCGCACACACTTGCAGTGTACACAGATCTTCCTGTGGAGAGAAGGAAAAGCTTCGGGCTTAATCCCTGGGGACTTTTGTTTTGCTGATTTACAACACAAGCCAAAGCTGATCAAATATTTCAAGAAGCTGGGTGCTGCTGGGGCTTCAGGTGCTAATGTGCAAAGCACAGCGTTACAATTTGAACCTGACTCAAGACGTCATATTTCTATGAGTCCCTGTTTTCCAGTGGCAATTGACAATGCAGAACTACAAAGAAAATACACAAAACGTTCAAAGCTCAGTGGATTACTGAACCCTACAATTAAGCCAAAAGAAGAAAACTGACTCTTATTAAGCCAAGGTACTTAGGCCAGCTCCTAAAACAAAACAAAACTACAAGTAACAACTCTCATACCGGCACTCCCACAGTTTCTTTGTCACCACGTTATTTATGAACCCACTTTGCGTTGGAGACATTATGTCACAAACCAGCCCACACACATTCTTGAGGTTGACTCAACAGGACTCCCTGCAGCCAATTATTACTAATATAACAGTTGTCACACAGGTACAAAAAAAACACAACCTCCATATCATTCAAATTCAGCACTACAAATAGTCTAAATTGTGTCTTGTCCATAAATAGTGTGTATTACTAATGCATTTTACACAATTAAAAGAAACTCAACCTCATTACAGATGTTGTTGAGTATCTCACATCAGGACCAGCACATCCCAAACAAGCCACTACCAAACAAGCAGGAAATGAGGTCGGTGACATAAGCCTGGCTGTCAATCCCGTGGAAGTTAAGAGAGGGAGGTGAAGATGGGAGCAATAATCTCCCTCGGCCACGTATTACACCCCATCCTGTCCTCTGACTCCTCCCTACATTCAGTCTGGAGGTGGGTGTGCCTGTTTGTGGGACCGGTGGAGTCAGAAGGAAAGAGCCCCGGGGTGACACTGAGGTGTGGGTGTTACATATGTGTGTGTGGGGATTTGACAATGTGGCCATATGCAGCATGTCTCACATGTGTGCATCTATCTCTGTTGTGATTGCATAACAGTTTGCCAGCTGGCACTTGTGGCTCAAGTTCACAAGGCACAAAGCTGCTTTATTCCATCACCCAACCCCCGCTCAACACACACACACACACACTGACACACACACTGACACACAGCTTGTAAACTCCATGAGTGCTCCTCTTCTGATCAATGGTCTCATAAAAGGTCTTTGAAATGCTAGCAACATCACGTCAGTGCGACTGTGCTCCACTCTCTCTACTCAACTCCAGTTCATTGTTAGGAGTTGAGAAAACAGAGAGAAGAAATGCTATTATGTACCACTGTACTCGGTTTTATAATGCAGCCGTCCTGGATCAGCAGTGGCCCCTTAAATGTCCATGGTCGCCCAGCAGGTAGAACCAATACAAATAAAAGAAAACACAGTAAGTCAGCTTAGGCTAAAGCCTTGTTGGCATGAATTTGACCCCAGTTTGTGTGTGTGTGTGTGTGTGTGTGTGTGTGTGTGTGCGCCTTTGTATGTGAGTGTTAGCAAACGGGGAGGGGGGAGTGTGACACGCATGCCTACGTAAGTGGGTAGGAGGACGCAGCCGGAGACCTGGCACGATGGGACAGATGGCAGATGCACCAGGTCTCACCCCACCACCACCACCCCTTACATGATGAAAGGATATAACTACCAGTGCAGTGGGTGCAAAGCCCCACATGCAACCTACGCTAAGTGAAAGATGACAAAGTGGCAATTTAAATGAATTGGGGGTATGAAAGTATGCAGGGGAGTCTCAAATCAGCTCTCTATTTGTGAAAGCTGCTCTCAATTGTTTTGCCATGACTTCAAATAATTTTCCAAGATTATTTCAGTGGTTCAACAACTAGTGACAGGGTAAACGGCACTTCTGCATTCACTTTGCGGCTTTCTAACGGCTATACGCGCACTAGGCAAGTGTGCCAGATCGGGTAGCGGAGCTGTAGTTCCAAGGAGACATAATCCAACCTGTAGGGGGACCAAAGCAGGAAAGGTTTCATAGTGCTGCTTGAAATATACTTCTGAAGATATTTTGGTTGTTTTTCTGGCCTTCAATGGATCAGACAGCTGAAGATAGGAAAAGGGGGTGGGGGTGGAGGGGCACCCGCAGTGGCCCGGGTTTAGAATCAAACCCAGGCCACCGCGGTAAGGACTGAGACTTAGTAGATGGGGGGATGCTCCAGCAGGTGAGCTACCAGGGCGGGAATGCTTTTCTAAAAACATACACATTTTATTTCTCTTTTGCTTAGCAAATTAATTAAATAAAACGATATTTCTGTGCATATTGCCACTGTGCTGCATGGACAAACAAAACCCACAAAACACACGGGAACTGCACTTCCAGGCCATGTGTGATACAGCAGATGCTGCTTTGGCCACAAATCAACCATCTGCCAGTAGATGTGCTTTGCTGGACCAAAACGTGGTTACTGAGACTGCTGGTACAGCTGGTGCTGTTATTGTTGCTGATAGAAAAGTAAAAAATAAGTCGAATGAAAACTAAATATTAACACTGAAACAAACTCATTTGAACTTTTTTAAGGGATTACAAATTCATTTTCATTTGTTGAACACAGAGATTAAGGCTCGTTCACTCGTCCACTGCATCCCAAACTCAGCTGAGTTTGTCCGGTACGATATTAGCCTGCATTTATAAATGTGTGTGTATATTACTACTTAAATAAAATGACCTTTCGACAAATAGTGTACAACATGTAGTCTTTTTGTTAAGATGTACTATAAGCAGCCAACTGTGTAAAGGCAAGTTGAAGAACAACACTAACTGCACATGTTCTGCATCTGACGTCCATACGGATATGTGTACAACACAACATAAAGTCAGGATGAATCCTCTTCTAAAACACACACACACACACACACAGACCACACACACACACACGTAATGACTGTTTGAGTGTATAGTCCCTTTAGGCTTGTTAGACAGTAAATAGTAAAATATGGTTTCTTTATTACCTGCTGTAATCCTGATAGATAAGTCCAGGTTGGCCCGATGACGCTGTCCCACCCCATAGGTGCCTACTACTGTCAGCCTGTCTGCCAGTACGAGCACAATGTTCTATCGCTGCTCCTCTCCATGTGCTCATGTCTCTGTCTGCTCGGCTCTTTTTAACATCCCCGGCACCCCCAACTCCCACCCTCCTCCGTGATGACAGTGGGCGCACACAAAAGGCACTGAACACAACCATACGCTACAGAAAATACAAGTTCTCAAGGTACGCACATGCTCATGTGCTTAAAAAGAAAAAGGTAAAGCCCGACAATTCTACTCACGCTGCCTTTGAAGATATGAAACGTCGGTGTCCAAGCAACAATCACGAAGAGTAACCTCACTGTGTCTTTTCTCCTTAGACCAGACTGCTGCAACTGATTCATACCAGATGGGCCATTGTTGCTTTGATGCAGTTATTAATCACAGAAATCTAAGTGAAGCAGATTTTAAGTATTTGTCGTATTATGCGATCAAGATGGCCATGCATGACAACAAAGTGTCTCTGGTGAAATATCAAGCAGACGGCATGACTTTAGTCTTTATGAAGTCACGACACACCTGCTCATCCGACATTGGTCGATCACGAAGGATCAATATCAGTAATGGCATGTCTGCTAGGGAAGACCCAGCATACTTAACATTCTTAATGTATTCTTTCTTTGATCGATATTTCTATTTTTTCATGCTTCATCATGCTCCAAATGTGTTAAAAGTAACAATTTAACAATCTTTGTCAATTGACAATTATTTTTATTTGCAACTATTTTTGCAAAAATGCCAAACATTCTCTGGTTCCAGCTTTGAAAATGTGAAGATTTTCTGCTTTTATTTGTCTTGTATGATTGTAAATGAATATCTTTTCATTTTGGACAGCTGGTCAGATTAAACAAATTATTTGAAAAGATCACCCTCTGCTCTAGGAAATTGTGATGGAAGATATTTCACATTCAATCAATAATAAAAATATAATATAATAAAATATAATAATTGTTAGATAAGTTGCAGTGTTACCATAGCATAATCTTTAGACAATGTCTACACAGTGCACAGTGTTTTGGGTGTACAGATAAAATGTAGGTCTGTATAATTACTAAAACTGGTGGAGAATCCAGGGTAGCAGCTATAAAATAATCCTCTGCTTTAAACATGTGATGCTGTGTGATCATCTATAAATGACTACAGCAGTGAAGCCCTCCTTAGATCTGATTTTAAGAAACAGATGGGCCTTGTCCTATAGCTCCCTGCCACTTATTACTGACTGAGTAATTGCTGCACGGCCACCTAGACTATCAGCAACGGCTACTTTGAACACTTCTGGACCGTGGCGGGGACCTGTGGGTCAGAAGTAACTCAATTTGCTTGCTGCTGGGCAGCGGATGCACCATCTGCCCCCCGCCTCACTTTGAGCTCTGTCTGAGAAAGCTCAGGATGAAGATGGATCACTTCCCTCTCAGCGAGCATCCGCAGCTAAGCCTGTGGCCACTTGCATGATCTTCTCCTCCTGGGAAGGTGTGACTCTTAACTGGTAATTAAGGAAGATGCAATTAGCACGGGACTCTGGGGTCCTAAAAAACTGACCCCCATAAATCTCAATCATTTAATCACGTTCATGTTCCTCGTTTTCCTAGATCAGCTGAGAGACTAGAAACGTCTAAATGGGACATGTCTCTTCGCCGTCTCGTCCAAACGTCATTTCAGATCTGTCCTTCAACCGGACGCATGATGTAGAAACTTCCATAACCCAGAGCATTATTTTTTTTTACTACAGAGACACTGTAAACAGGCTAGACCTCCACCAGAGTGTGGCTGAAGGTAGACATCCTGACTTCTACGCTTTTGTCTTGATCTGAATAGAGGGAACTGAACTGAAAAAGCTAAAAGATACAATTACATTAGTTTGGTTACATCAAGTACACATTCCTGCACTTTTTGTTTTATTCTCTCCATCACAGAGCCCCAGTTGGCTTCAGCCGTGCAGTGCCCATCTGGGATTGTGAATTCAGGCTTCGCAACCACAAACAAACCTTTTCTTCTTCTTCTTTTCATTCATCTAGCGGTGTGTCAAACCTAGTGAGTGTACTCCACAGCCTTTAGGAGTCTGCATTCAGTAAACACAATGACCTTGGACAAAATAAATGTATAATGTGGATCATACAACTTCCTTCCAAACCATTGACTCTTTGCTCCTTTACCTATCATATAAACAATTCCTAATAAAGAAATAGTTCTTCACACACGTATCAATATATATGCATAGACACACGCATACATACACACACACACACATATATATATATATATATATATATATATATATATATATATATATATATATATATATATACATACACATCTTTCTTTAAAAACTAAATGAAATTCAAACGTCATGTTTGGAAAAAGAAAGCAGCAGTGAAGTGGAAGGAGATTGGGGGAGACAGAGGGAGGTATGAAGTGGTTGAGAGAGTTACTATCACAGCACTGAGGTCTAATCTTATTAGCGTGAATGACCGGATTAGGGTAGCCAAGAGACCCAACCAGCTGGATATTTACTAACGGACTAAAGGAGAGACTGAAAAGAAAAGGGGGCTCAAATGAAAGCATGCAGAAACCCGCTGAACAGAATGAAGTCATTTGTTGTCGGGGAGAGCCTTTGACGGGTAACCACTCCTGGACGAGCAGCTGAAGAGGTATGTAGGGTGACATTTCAAGTGGCTTGTGCCTACATTTAAAAAGCACTAACTGCAAGAATTGAAAGTCCTGTTTTCTGCAGAGCCGCCTCTCAAAAACACAGTTTGGACATCCTACGAAACACTCGGCATAATGCTGAGTAGATCTCGACTTGTTGCAGATGAACGCATTGATCTGCGCTAAAGAGACTAATCTGAAAACACAATGCTTTTCACCTTACGCCTCGTGGTGAGCAACAACATATGAAAAGGTCTTAAGTTTAAATCTCTGGAGCTTAGACACTCAGCCCATGTGGCAGGATGAACAATTGGTAATCCCATGAAGATATCAAGCAAATGCTAAACTGCTTCTGTTGCAATTATCAGGGCTTAATGGCACACATGAGTCCTATAGCCCTGATTCTTCATATCCACAGGGCCAGTGAGGCGGATTGGCTCTGTGGACTACGTGTGGAACCCCGACTGGGTCATGTTTGTTGTCTCTAATGTATATCTGCACTCAGCGTGTACACAAATCACAGATAAGCTGATTTCCGTTGGTATCAAGTCCTCCTAAGACATATGCAACTACACACATGCATGCATGCACACACACACACACACACACACACATGCACACAGCAGAAAATCTGAGTGTTATACTGTGTATAGCTGGTGTGTAAAAAATTATCAAAACTCAGTCAAAAGCATATGTTTTTAAGTAAGTTAACCATTAAAAAATGATTGTATGTATTATATATTTCTGTGCACAAAATGAGATTGTTCGGGTGTCATATGTTTGAAAGTTTAACAAGCTATAAAAACCTTCCTTTTAAGTAGCTAGTTATTATCAGAAGTTGCACAAGATCCAAAAAGCAACAAGAGAGAAAGTGCAACTCTACCAAAGGTGACTATAAAGTATGAGAAAAACATTTCCTGATAAGCTAACAGGCAGCGCCGGCTATGTTTAAGACATACCTCCAGCCGTGGACACGGAAGCCGGGGCACTGGTCTCCACAGTGCAGACAGGGCTGCCCTCTGTCCGGGTCCTCTTCCTCCTGCTGAAAACAAAACAAAACCTCCCTTCAGCTCACATCGTTTCCCCGTGGAGAACCATGCATACCTTTTGACACAAGACAGTAAGGTTAGAACAACATAGTAAGCACACAGTGTTGGCTAGACATGGCCGCAGAAACATCAACATCCCATCGAGTGAGTGGGCAGTGTTTCCATTTAAGCCCCAACGCCGAAGACACTTACAGTTGCTTACAGCTTTTTGAGTATGAGATGCCTATAGATTCCCAAAGCATTACTCGATGACGTCAATCAATCAAATGCCTACATCATCATGTTGCTGAGTGAGCTTGACGTGGCAGATATAACCCATTAGAATGCCATCTGCACGCTGTGGTGATGTGGCATGTATAACATCTGTATTAACCCCCACTTTGTCCTCGGGTCAAATTGACCTGTTGTCCTATATCAATGTTCTTTTTAACTACCCAAAATAACATGATTGATTCCACACAACCCTCTTTGGCAAGTACAAATCTCTACTTTCATTCATTTTGGGGCGTCTTATCAATTTTATAGCATTTGAAAAACAAATTGAAGTGGTTTCGAAATAGTATTGATTAAAAGTTGACATATTCCAGTCTGTGATTATCCATCAACATCCTAATTTCTGCTTTTCTAGCTCCAACATTAGGTATAATTCCCTATAAATAAATTAGTGTTATGTAGTTTTGAAAATGTCAAAAAAGTGACAAACATTGAAAAAAAGCGTCAAAAGTGTTAAAAAAAAAAAAAGAGGGACAAAAACTTAAGAAAAAGTTAATCACATTGATAACAGGAAGTGATATCCAGAATTTAGCCCCTAGGACACCCTGCGTGCTTCAGACCAGTCCTCAAAAGTAGATGCAGTTTAACTGTGAGTTTAAGAAATGTCACTGATTTATAACTGATGGGATGAATAGATTAATGAGGGGCGTAACATCTCAAAAACGCCTTTTTACAAAAGTGCTGAGCCGTGCATCTGTCTCAGCCAAACGCTGAACCACCTACCTCATTTCTCACGTGTGATCCAGATGTGTGTGCATGTGTGTGTGGATGTGTGTTTGCGGACTACAGACTGCAGACACAAGCCTCTTTTTAGAGATGAGAGGAAGGAAGCAGACACAGGATGAGAGCTGCACCCTTTCCCTCTCCATGTAGTCACTTTGTCGCCACTTTCTTTTTCTGTGATGCCTTCACTCTACGGCACTTCTGTTATAAAATATATTATTAGCTCTTTGATAAATACCCCCCCCCCCCCCACATATAAAGGTATTTAAGTCAAGTCAATTTTGTTTATACAGCCAAATATCACAAATTACAAATGTGCACAGCATACAATATAAAGGATCTTTAATGACACCCTTTAATTGATTGAACGACACAGAGCGCGCGCACGCACACACACACACGCACACACACGCACACACACACACACACACGCACACACACACACACACACACACACACACACACAAAGAGTAAATGGTGAAACCTCTCTGACATTACCGTTTTCCACTCCACCGTACGGAGAAGAAGGAAAAGCATGTGCCTCATATGCACTTCTGTCTGGAAAATAACAAAATGCAAGACCCCATATCTGCTGCTGTTTGGACGAGGTTATCACAATAGGCTGTATGAACAAAACGTATCAATAAAAACTGCATTAGCTCTTCTCACAGGCTTGGACTTCTTGCAAATTAGGATGCAGAACGCAAGCATGCGCACAGACGCTAACAGAGTTTAATGAGCAAGGCAATAAAATGCAGATATGCGATACAGCAAGGTACCTGTGCATACCTGCTCAGCTGTGTTTGATCTACCCTTTTCCAACCACACACACCTTCACAAGGACAGCCGCTCTAACTACTGAACCATCAGTATTCACGTCAAGCCTGTTTTCCTCATGCAGAGATCCCATGAACAAATGCTAGAATGCATTACTTTGATTAGAGCACCGCTGCGTTTGCTTATCTTATCTCACTGTTACCCGAGGGTTGGAAGTGCTTTACCCATAAACTGACAAACCACATGTACTGGGAATGATAAGCAGCTCGCTGGCTTCTTGTACGTTTGCTCATATACACGTTTTTTTGCGCTTTATGTCTTTTCTTTTATTTCAATTTCAGCAGCATGAAATATGACCACTCACATTCATACAGTATATAGCACAATTTTGCATTCCTGCCTTGACACAGCAAAACAAATGAAGCTTAAATTTGAAACGCGTGCTTCTCCTGTTTTAACATCTGATAATCTTTACACAATTGAGTATATTTATTGCAATAGATGCAAGATATAGCATACATTTAAAAGAAAACTATATTCTACAAGCTTTGTCCACAAAATGGCTCATTCTCTTCCTCCTCTGTTAAATCTTAATCAAACACAGTTAATGAAAGGTCTCCAAATATTTTCAAATCTTTGCTGTTTAGTTTTTAATATGTAAGATAGCCTTTCTAAGGGAAGGCATGATAACATCCACCTTATCCATTGAGTTGTATTTGGTTTGGGAACTTTTTCCCATGACGTTGCATAACGTATGCTTTGGCATACTGCAAGCAGAGGTCTATAATGCTCGTTAATTTTTACTATAGATATGTTTCTCTGGTTTTAAACCCAACAGAAACAGTTTACTGGACCGTACATTTTGGTTGGAAATATTTTTTGATGTGCTTTTTGAATTAAAAGGGATTCCGTACATGGTCCCAACGTGGAGATATGAATGACTTTATCCAGAACTAGTTAGTCCAGAACAGTCATACGTGACAATAACGTACATGTCATTTTAAAATGCCTCACTGTGTGTTGTGCACACTGGAATCTGTCTTGCGCCATGCATTGCTTGTTAATCGCCACTTTGGTTGACATTAAAAGAGGCAGATATGAAAGGTGACAAGATAGGCTAAATGAAGCAGACAGATGACTTCTGGGTGACTGGACCTTTCACTCGTTATTCCCTCAGAAAGGAGTTACCGGGCTGTCACACGGAGCCAGTGAGAGGCACACACTACCAAGTGCCTGTACATTTAGCCCGGTGTACGGCTACACTCCAAAATATCACATTTATTAGGCTTTCCAAGAATGGAAGCGAATAGCTGCGGGACAAAAAGCACCTTTGGAAATTGTAGCTGACCAGAAACGATTACACTTCAGGATGCTACGGGGTGTTGCTGACTTTCCATTCAGCGACACAATGAAATGACACTTTATACCGTCACGTTTACATTGGCATTTTTCCACACTTTCTGCACATTTAACAGCAGATTATGAAAAAAAATATCATCTTGACTGGAAGAAGAACTCAGCACTAACTTCTTCACAACATCATTTATGAACAATCAACATTATAGTCATTTGACTTCTTGAAGAACACATTTGGTAATAAATACCAAGCTTGTTTCCTTAAGCTGGATTTGCGTTTTAAGATAGTTATGTTAGACATGGTATTAGATTAGACATTATGAGACATAGCCTAGACTATACAAGATATCCCAGACCCAAAGTAAACCCTCATTTAGCCTAGGTTTGGTAAGATTTACAAAAACCGTACCAACAAATTGAGATAGACGTAGCATGACGTAGAGATGTAGCATGACAGCTCGCTGCGTCTCTGTTCCTCTATACCTCGCTTTGTGCTTGCATTTCTCCAGTATTCCAGTAGGTCTGAACAGATGGAGGTCTGTCTACATTAGATCTACTCAGCATGAACATTTACACTAATTCTTTGTTTGTTATTAAAGCAACGAGAGGCTCAACATCATCAACATGGACATTCACTCAATTAAGGACAGACCGTAATTAAAAGTAAAGCACAACAGCAGTACAATAATGACGTAATGAAAGCAAAGGATTAGGGAAAGCCTTAACTTACTCAAACTACTGCTAACTTACTTACTACATACTCATATCTTCATGTAAGCAAAGGTAGCAATACACACCGTAGAAGTACTCGGTTACAAGTAAAGGTCCTACATTCAAAACGTTACTTACGTCAAAATACTAAAGTATAAGCAATAAATTATACTTAAAGCAAAAAGTTATATTTACTCATTATGTAGAATGGCACATTTCAGAATAACATAGATCAGATTATAATTAGTGAGGCATTTAGGTGTACGCATCATTAATGTTGCAGCTGGTAAATGTGGGGCTTATTTTAACTACTTTATAGACCATAAAAATACATACATCATTTCCTAGTTGATGATATTTTGTTTTAATAATCTGACCCTGAAAAGTAACTAGTAACTAAAACTGCCAAAAGAAATGTAGTGAAGGGAAAAGTAGATTGTAGAATGCCTCCAAAATATGGTGGAGTAAAATGTAACATAAAATGGAAATACTCAGTACAAGTACATCCAAATTGTACGTGCAGTAAAAACAACAGGAGATGGTCTCATCTGTGAACGAATGCAAAGATGCAGAAAAACCTGGTTCTAACTAACACAAAATCAAACTACATTATGACTTATTGGGTGCTTCCAGCTGTGCTGTTTCTCCTCATTAAACCAACCATTTCTTGTCACTAAGCAACAGTTTTGATACCTTTCAGTCGGGTTTCCGACCACACCACAGCACTGAAACGGC
>NC_048413.1:1888764-1907225 GCF_013103735.1 Etheostoma cragini | reverse complement strand
TGTGTAAAGCACTTTGAATTGCCCTGTTGCTGAAATGTGCTATACAAATAAAGCTGCCTTGCCTTGCCTTGCCTTAAAAAAAGAGTTTAATTTAAATAGACAGGAACCTGTAATGTACTCCTTACTGGCAGAAATGACAACTTTTCAGCCTTAACCCTTGAACATTAGCCTTCACCAGTTAGTTTTCCATTTCCTTGAATGTGTCCTTATCAGGACGAGTGTCCTGTATGGTAAGGCTACATGCTGTAGTGCCTTTCCTTTCCATTTTCTACAAAAGATAACGCGTCACATTTGAGGCCCAACAATAAGGTTTGCCTGTTGCTGCAAGTGAAGGATGTGATGGGAGTGGTGAGCGGGAAGTGTCTTCTAAACTGAGTGTGGCTAAGGTAAATATTACATTCACAAAAGTTCACATCAGCTCCCACGCTCCCACTTCAGAATGGCGTCGGACTTTTCATATCAAGTCCTTTGTTTTCACTAAGTGGGCGTAAGGTTTGATCACATGCCGCGCTGCCTCGGTTTGCTTGCGATCCTTCTTGCTACCAAGTAACTGTGTAACCAGGTAATGGACAAACTGAAAGCCTGCCAGCTTTGTTATCCGACACCAGAAGGCAACTGCATTGGCTCAGCAAGCGATGGCTTACAATGTCAAAAAATGGTGCATTGATAACCTGAATGACGTCATGAGGCCCACACTAAACTGTTACGTGAGTGCTACTTTTTAGGTGGGAGGGAAAGAGCTCTGCGCGCTGATCGGTTGATTAACCTAACAGAAGACAAATTGTCATTTGGGTTTTGCTGCTCTCCTCAATGTTGTGGTGTCAGAAGGGTTAAACATTAATAGAAGAGGTGAGAGGTCGGGGGGGGGGGCTTATGGACGTCTCCTCACTGGACACGATCAAAGAGACAGCCTGCAGGCCCAGCCCTCGCCGAGCCCCGGCTCCGCGGCAACACTGGTTCCTCCTCTCATGGTTTACGCGTCGCTGCTTCCTGCTGCCTCACACACAATGTTTAACATCTGGACGGGTCGTTCGGTTTCATCTGGGACACTGCTGTCGTGAGTGGGGACTCCATAGGCCTTTTCTTTCTTGTAATTTGTTTTACATGTTCTAGTAGGGAAAGCACAGGTTACTGCTTTACTGATTACACTAACAGAGGCTCCCTTCCCATCATAATCCCCTACGGGTTCCCTGCAAAGTGGACTGCACAGGGTCCTCCTCCATTATAAGTATGGTTCCAAATAGGAACCTTTGAATCTATTATTTCAGCGTTGTAACATTGCCACAGTAGCGGCGACGTCTCCAAGGAGTTTACATTACCACGGTAACGCACGATGGAAGTGATATCTAGGCTACCTTAGTGAAGCTGCAGCGTGTTTTCAAGTTGCAGAACTTCCCTTAACCAGGAGCAGGACTACTGTTTATGTTCACTGTGGAACGGAGAACCCAGCTTATGAGGGCCCTGACACCAAGGAAGCAAAATTCAATTTAGTCATAATGATATGTATTATTTACACCTTTGCTATATTTAGAAAGTCACTATCTAAAAAAGGTATCCATAACAGGAAAAAATAGCCCAACCAACTATTGGCTAACTAACATATCGCAGGTAAATGCACATTGTTACACTAGAAAAGTTACAAAGACACAAAACAATCATAACACAATTATTATAGTTTTCTATTGTTAAATACTATTATAATAATTATAATAATAATATAGGCTATTTACAAAGCAGCCTGAACAAAAAGACTTGTTTCATGTTTAGTCTAGGATTAAAATGGAATAAAGATAATCCATTATAACAGGTGACATTGACAAAATTACATTTGGGTATAATTATTGGAAATCTTTAATAATAATATTTGATGGATACTAGAGTTGTGTACCACAGTCCCTGAGTTACAGAAAATCATTGTAAGGATGACCAAGGATGACTCTATAGACGTATTGTTCATTTTATTCATATTAATACACAAAATGTTATTACCTAATTGGGATGCAGCTGCTAGGGGGAGGAAGACGTTTAATTTGTATTAAAATAAGTCTCCCAAATGATATCTGATCTAATAATATCATAACATAGACCCTAGATCAATCTATTTCCCGCTCTGATAATCTATAAATAATTTGAAACTTGTTAAGAAAAAATAAAGAAAAAATACGTGCACAGAGCTTAAGATACAGTCTTTGCCAACTTTGATGTAACATGAGTCCAAACTCACTTTTGGAGTCCTGATGTAATGGAGTGTAGGAGTATGAAATATTGATGGTACTCATCAATACTTCAGTGTAGTTACTGTATGTGTCAACAGGTGTCCTAAGCGTTTAAAGCCCTTACACAAAGAATATGGTCCATATCAACGCCAGGATCTATACAAAAATACTATCAGTGGTAACTATGTACATTAACTAAAGTACTTTTACTTAACTTTCCATTTTCTTCTACTAGACTAAAATTCAAACAGTATCGTCCTTTTTCCTCCACATTTCTTTGATAGCCTTAGTTACAAGCTACTTTTTAGATTACTAATACAACATATAACCAACACAGACATTATAATGCATAATCATATGAAGATAAGATCAGACTTGTATGTATAAATATTACATATAGTATATAAAGTGGGCTAATTAAAAGGGCCCTTCCCTTTCCAGCTGCAACTAAGCTGTAATGTACATGTACAGTAATGTACATGACTGCATTAAATAGTTATAATCCCATAATAGAAAAAAAACATTATTCTGACATGTACTGTACTTTCATATTTTTCAGCTCATACTTTTACATAAGTGAAATTTGAATTGCAGGACTTTGCCTTGTAACAGAATATTTCTAAAACGTGTTAATGGTACTTTTAAAAAACACATGTATAGCCTGTACAAACTCAGGTCTGGTTTGCTATTAGACTAGAGTGTTAGGTCTAAGAAGTGTACAAGTATACACTACTTGTACACTTCTTACACCTAATGCACTAGTTGGATACCTTCCAAGTGTGCTGCACAGCCAGATGTTTCAGGGCCACACAGCTGTTAGTCTGGTCCCAAAACCAGCCTTGGTTAGTAACTTGACCTTATACAGGCTAGGCTGTGTTTGGGGCAAAATTCCAGCCAGCACATCATCTTACAGAGTATCCATTGTTGTAGTGAAAACTTGACAAATGTAATAAACACGTTCAGGTTCCAGCAACCTGCTCAGGTGAAAATCTCTGACGTTGCGTACGTGACCCCTCCTGACTGCACCAGGGGAGCCCCAAAATGACTCAATAAAACAAAGAATGTACTTTCTGGTACACGGTTTGAATAACAAATAACCTAACAGAATGTGTTGTAAATATATAAAAGGAGTGGGCCATTTCTTTGGTTTGGTTTTTGACGCAAAAAATGATGTCGAGACAAAAGCCAGGTGAAGGTGGGACAAGGTTCCGCTTGGGCTGCTTTTAGTGTGGGACTTCAATAGACTACAGGCTTATTTCAGGTCTAAGTATTACAGGGGGACAGAGAAAGGCATTAAACATCTTAAAGTAGGTTTTCTGATTAAATAAGATGATATAGAAGTGTTTACTAACTAAGTTTTGAAAGTCATTAAGAAATATTAGGCAAAGAATAGACACTTACCGAGCGGTTCGAGCGTCGCTTTTTAGATCCGCGCAGAAACATGGTGTCGGTTAGAAGTTAAAAACACAAAAATGCGTATTAAAACGAACAAACGGGGGGAAACACCGAGGTATTTTAAGTCACGCAGCCTGTGCTGAACAAACTACATGATGTCCCCCTCCAGCTTGCCCCGGACTCCTCCTTCCGCCCTAACCCTTAGCTAGCTTCTTTGGCAACTGACAAGCTAGCCTAACTGAAAAACGAGACTTGTGACTGACCTTTCAAAGTAATACACGTATTAACTATACATATGACATTTCGTAAGCAGAGATAAAGTAAAAGCTACATTAAAACCACCTTTTTAATGAATACACATAACACCATTTTAGTAGTCCAGATAGTTCCTGGCAAACTCTTAGAATTCAAACGGATAACGTCCCTGCTTTTATTTTGAAGGCCCAGGCGCTAAACAGCCATCATGGCAGACCGTACCTGGCTAACTTGACGAAGAGCTCCAACTTTACCTCCCCTGTCCATAAACCTGAACACGGGCCGCGGTAACTGCCCCAAAGTTTGCCATTTACTTCACCTAGGCTACAAGGACTACATACAAATGCGTCTCCCTCGACAAAGGGTTAGAAATCCCTCACACTTTCTGATTTATACCATGTTTAGTCTTTATTTATTATCTGAAGTCTGGTTGTTAAATCGGGAAAACACTCAGGGAATGGGAGGAGGTTTTTGCATATTTCTAAATAAATATTTAGACGAGGAAATATGTACACGTGTTTGGGGGGGAAGTTATTGAAGTCGGACTGCCACAGCAACAGCAACAACAACATGGGGGAATTAGGAATTAGAAAAAGAAGTCAGTATGAGCCCAAACAAAGGATTATCATTCCACTGTAGGTCTTTAAAATGACATGGGCCTAGTGTACTGTAATGGTCATTGCAACTGAAAGGCAGCAGCACAGAGGACAGCAAAACAGGAAAGGATTTTCATAATGTAATCTGAAAATGAAACAGCATGCACAACTGTCTGCAATGCAAACATGTCAGATGAGATTGGAGATCAGAGATGCTGTAGGTAGGTACAAATCTTGGCAGAGTGTAAAAAAATATAATTCCTAGGGAACATCTAAACAACAATAAAAAAACACCATAGCTATATTGATGTTTTTGCAATTACATACTAACTCTTGCCCTTGCTGATGGGACAGTGATCTTTAAATGACCGATTCATTCCAGATGTGTAGCAATCTGCTTCCATCTAGTGGTAATCTGATAGAAGACAACTTCCATCCCAAGTACAGCCGCCAACACATGCAATCAATTTTGGTTTTGTTGAATAAAGCCATAAACATCATGGTTGAGTAGTACGATTGGTGTACAAAATATGTGACAAAAACAGATTTCCTTTGTAGTAATAATGGCTTTTATTTCCCAAAGCAAGGTTGCTTTGCATTTTGAAATTACAAACTGCAGACTTTTGTGAAGCATGTTAGAAAAAAATAATATAAGGCAATGTTTTACTAGGAAAAATAACCACCAAAGGGTAGAGGAATAAGTTACAGAACCTTTTAAAATTGCGATATTCACATAATAAAATTCCTTTCTTCTTTTCTTTTTCTATCTCCATCACAAAAACATAAACCCAAAAAAAAAAACTGGACTGTATTACAATAGTAAGAAAAGAATAACCTGAGCAAGAGACAAAGTAGAACCTGGTGAATGACACTGTTGAATGTGGTTGATGGTTAGTGGACGTCTAATGCCTCTGATGATGCACACTAAACTAATTAATACCTAATATAATATATCCTTTATTAATTAGTACAAAGACAGCCAAAAGATTGCTGATTAGGCCACTTCAAATGTTTAGGCTTCAAGAATATAAGCTGAAAAAGAGGAAGGAACTGGTTAATTTGAATGAGACGTTAAGGCACTGTAACATACGGGGAGCACTCTAAAGAGCAATGATTAAATAAGAGAGAAGGAAATGTTTGGCCAGCTGAGAAACCTCTCTGGAAATACAAAAATCCACACTCAGGACGTGCATAATTAGGATGTTAAACAATTTCTAACTACCCGATCATGTGTCAGTTACTTCTTAAGTCCAAATGGCAGAGTTACTTCTTACTACAGCGATCCTTTAACAGTAGATGTGTATTAGACAAGCTGCTTGATGACATCCATTGGCTGGTATTTACAGTTTTCCCTTTTTAATCAGTGGTACATTAAGGTTTGTGAGGGAAATTCGTCGTGTGGACACGATTTTGTTTTGTCTTGACGTGCAGGCAGTACCACTCACTTTGGCTACGTCGCCCTCCTCTCGGGCACGTCCCTTAAAGAAATCTCTCATCTGTTCCCACCATACAGTAGCATTGATTAAACTGTGACCTGGTCATTTTATTGTCCATTGTCCTTTCTGATCCACTCGTTTGTCAACTTCTGCACAACTTCCTCTCTGTTCTTCTGCTGAATTCTTGGCAGACGTGCATGTGTCGGAGAGCTTAAACTCTCTCGTCTGTAAAAAAAAAAGAAAAAGACAAAAAAAGCTAAACATTGGAGATAAAACGTGTTGTGCATATCAAAATAAAGCAGCTTATTGTCACGTCGAGTGTGTTTTGTGTGTATCATAAAAGTGAACATCTGTCGCTCTCACCGGTAGAAGCTGCCGTGTGCTGCATGGTGCCCTTGACTTGCAAAAAGATGGTGTAGGTGTCGTAGGCGAACAGTATGCCCGCGATCAAACCAAAGACCTGATAAACAACAACTCAGCATCAGAATCCCAATAATAATAAACTATCAAAATTACTGGACACATAAAACACCTCAAAGTTGCATCATGCAAACAAAATGTAATATGTGAAAACACTATAATGTGCTCTTAATAGAATAACTTATGTTTAATAGCTAAAGACAAATGGCTTTAAAAATGTCAGAATGGCTGTTCTGCTAACACCAGAAGACATTTGAAGTCCCAGACTGCTATCATGTTGATTTGAGGGTGTACAAACTACATAACTGATCGTAGATGAGACATACTGATTACAAGATGATTCCACAACTGGAGTAATAACTGTAATTTTCAACAGAAACATGCAGGAAGTGATTCAAATGTGTGTATGTTCAGGTGCAGATGGTCTTGCACACGCCACAAGAAAGATACCAGACGGCACACCACGCAAGTATTTAAAGAAGTGAAATAGTTCATAAAAAAATGAATAGACTGATTAAAAAAAGAAAAAGAAACTACAAACGGATTCTTAGAGAAAATAATATGACATGTCCTTAATCTAATATAAAGCAAACAGAGACCGGGGAGTGGTGCTTTGTGTTGGGAGAAACTTGAATATGATCATTTCTTGTGATGCCACTGCAGGCTTCACTCTTTGATTCCTTGTTACTGCACCTCATCCTTCTAGAAAGACGTCAGCTGTATCAACCCCATCCTCACCTCACCCTGCTTGTGTATGGGTTTAGTTCTCATGTCACTCCAGCTGCTTTTTAATTTCCCATGAAGTTGTGATGACTCTTATTGCATTATTAATAGAATCCGGGGCTGTATGCTGTTCTCTAACTTGGGCCTGAGTGTGTGTTCCAACAGTCTACCACCCTGCCTTCTTTTCCCCATGCACTCTAAATGGATGCCACTCTTTTCTCATCCCAGACTCATCGCCAAGGTTTTCCAACTACTGTGGCTGTTATGGTATGTTTTATCTGTTCTTTGTTTTGTGTAAAGTGAAAAATGTTGTGTGTGGACATGGGACTGGAAGCTGTACTGGTGTATGGTGTCAGGAAGGAAGCATGACATATGATTTGTTATGGGCATATTACTTAATACTGACTCAGTGTGTTCCCTTAGAGAGTGTGTGTTTGTTTAACACATCAGACGTTGAGAAAACCCCCCTTGGTATCAGTTTCAACACCTAAGCATACATGTATACGATAAAACTGATCCATTGATAACAGTTAATGGTTGTCAAAACAGACAATAAAACATGCACGTGGACAGTTTCAGCATTCAATTTACGGCGCCATAACTGACCCCGCCTGCGATGCGAGCGCCGTCCCCGGACCCTCCGATTACACAGATCAGAGAGGTGATGATGTAAAGGACCGCACCAATACCGGCACGGAAAAGATCCTGCACACAAGGGAGAAACAGCAGATGAAGCATTGTGTGTGTGTGTGTGTGTGTGTGTGTGTGTGTGTGTGTGTGTGTGTGTGTGTGTGTGTGTGTGTGTGTGTTAGAGCACGACCAATATATCAGCGGGCCGATATTAGGCATTTCCCCAATCTATCGGTATTTGCATTAATAATGTCTGATAAAAAAAATATATAAATAATGTATAATCATTCATCAGAATCATGTATAATGACGAACAAATGATTCTGGTGAATGATTACTTAAAAAAGACAAAAAAAACGGACTGTCAACCATGTTATGAGTGTTGGCGTTTCATGGTTTGTCCACCAGAGGGCGCTCTACAACGTCCCGGTTGGCAACACTGATTTTTTTTTTTGTTATAGTGTTTTTGTTGAAAGGAATTTAAGTTTCATATCTTCATAAGTTTGTATTTTTATACATTTTATTTATCAGAACTTTTGTCATGAGCCCTGTCTCTGCCTGGTAACATGCTGATTGGAGTTTGATGACTTTCACCTGTTTCTGCTCTGCTCTGCCTCACCCTCGTTACCTACCAGCTGCACTGCATTCACCACTCATCATGTCCTGTATATAATGCCTTGTTTTTCAGTCCTCACTTGTCAGATCGTCTGCTACCAGTACCGGTTACCTGCCTGTTTTGGGAAAAGCCTTTTGACTCTCGACTGATCCCGGATCCGCTCAATTGCTTCCGTGTTCTCCTGCTGCGGACTTCTCGGATCATCCAGCTCCTGCTCTCTACTGGGGATCTACACATGTGCTGATTTTTGGATTTCCCGGTACCTCTGAAACTCCCATACCCCCAACCCTATAATAAACTATTGAACGTGACGCTTTTGTGGTCCTCATCTTGTTTGGTGTCTGACAACTTCAATATATTTTCATGTTCCTCTGTTCTTTTGTGACACCAAAACAAATTATTATCATCATATTGTTTTAGAGAGAACTCATAGATAACTAATGTTAGGGAAATCTGTTATGTTTGGTTACGCGTTTCTGTATTATTATTTTAAAAATATCGGATTATCAGATTTTTACATTACAAAATATTTGTATCGGTATTGGCCTTAAAAATCCTTTATCGGTCGGGCTCTAGTGTGTGTGTGTGTGTGTGTGTGTGTGTGTGTGTGTGTGTGTGTGTCTGTTGTAAGACCATGTGCCAAGACATGCAGGGGACTCACGCTCCAGACCCAGTTGACCACTAGAATCTGCTTGTCCATCTCCATCATGAAGATGCCGAAGAAGACCATGGCGAAGATCATCTCGCAGATGGCGACGGCCGAGTAGCCTCCATACATGGACGCAGCGTAGCAGATGATGATAATGAAACTGATCAACTAAGAGAGGATGGGGGGAAGCAATAAACAGAGGTATTAACGATTTTGGAAATGGGGAAGATCTTCCAGATTACATCAGGGTCGGGCTGGGCGAAATGGAGAAAATCAGATATCACAACATTCTTGATCAAATACCTCAATCTCTATATTGCGACGATATAGTATAGTAGGAAAAGCACAGCTGTAATTGATAACCTTCATAATGGCTCAAATTCATCAAGTTTCCCAGTGAGCTATTTCAGTGAGTCAGTATACACAATACCAGGGCCTCTCTTAAGTGGAACGCAGCCATCATTACTGGTCAATTATAGAACAGCTAGACCAGTCTGGTAAGTTCAGAAGATGACATAAGTTTAGTGTAATGCAGCCTCTTATGCAATAATACTACTGTTCCTAAGTACGTTAAACGTCATGTTGTCCTCGAGTCAAATTGACCCGTTTCCCTATATCAATGTTGTTTTTAACTACCCAAAATAACATGATTTATTCCACACTACGCTCTTGGCCAAGTACAAATCTCTACTTTCATTCATTTGGGGGCGTCTTATACAATTTTATAGCATTTGGAAAAAAAGTGTTTTTGAAATAGTATTGAGTAAAAGTTGACATAGTCCAGTCTTTGATTATCCATCAACATACCTTACTTTAATTTTAGTCTAAATAATTCCTAATTTATGCTTTTTTAACTCAAACATTAGGTATAATGTCCTATAAATGAGGTTTATTGACCATAAATTCTAAAAAATAACTGGAAAACTAAAGTTAATAAATGTTATGTAGTGTTGAAAACGTCAAAAAAGTGAGAAACATTGAAAAAAAGTGTCAAAAGTGTTGAAAAAAGGGACAAATACATGAGGAAAAGTGAAAAACATAGATAAAAAGTGTCAAAAAAGTGTTCATTTTCCATTTCTTTTTCAAGACAACACAAGGGTTATACAAAATCTAAGACGACATCAAGTCCAATATATCCATATTGATGTAATATGGATATATTGGCCAGCCCTACATCAGGGCTACGCCAGGAAACTAACTGCCCAACTTTCTTCTGTTAAACTTTGCAGATGACTTGATGGAACAGCTGCAATTCACCTGAGAGAGGACGACTCATCTCTGCGCTCAGGAATAGAAAATGTTAATGTCTGTGTCCACTCAATAGCCAAGGCCATTTGGACAGTAAATCCCTCCAACGAGGGCATAACTGTTTCATTTACTCCAGTCGGTTCCCAATTCAGCATCCACATAATAACAAGCGTTTTGGCCAAGAAAAAGGCTGCTTTCTTTTTCCATTTTATGGCACGTGTTTGTTCTATGACACTCTTCTTTTTCCATATGAGGGGAAAAATTCAGCATGCATTCTTCTCAGTCCATTCCACGGAAATGCTGCCAATGTGCAACAAATCATAAACTGAGCCAGCCTACGGCCCTCAACCAGGATCAGCCCTTTCTTTTTCAATGCTGCTATTGTTTGCCACTGTCAAACTGCGTGGGTCGATACATTCACACAACACGGACACATGACAGCTGGGAAGGAGTGGACATTTCAAGTAGGCTACTTACAATACCAGTCCTTACATCTAACCATTTAGTGTACTTGAGGACACCGAACAACATTCCTTGTATTGGCCTTTCCAACGTGGATTTATTTATTTATAATTCACTCGCACAGCCCTGCACATTTGCAAAAGTTCTTTTACATCTGTGACACATGTAGCCTACATTTGACATGTTTATGAACTCAAAAAACCAGAAAGCCGCCCACTTTAAAGATGCAACTAACAAATTGATTAATTGTTTGGTCTAAACATCTGAAAAGAAGAACAGTACGAAAACAAAATATTACATTTAACACAGAGAAACATATTTTCACATTTGAATCGCTGGGACTATTACATGTTCGGCATTTTTGCAAGAAAATGACTTATTATTAAAATTTGTTGGAAATGAATTTTCTTTCATCTAACTAATCCATTAATTGTTGCAATTACACACCGTATATTATCACTTATATGGCCAATATTTCTATTTTCCCATAGCTTGGAATTTTTTTAATTTATATTACTTTTTGCATTTCTTATGATGACTCTTCTCACCCTGCACATATTGTATCAGCATAAGAGACATCTTATAACAACTACAAAAGATATAATAAAGTTAGAATGACATTATAAACTGTGGTTACATGCATACAACCCACTGTGTTCTACAACCTTTCTTGTGACAAGTCAAATCATTTATTTTTGGAACGCTTACTTACTAAATCAGACTCTCTGAGTCTGCGTTCCAAGAATAAATGATCTCTGATGTTTATTTTGAAAAAAGCACGTCTTGCACATTGCAATGTTTTATTCTCAGACACATCACTTAGCAGCCGGTGTCCAATCACCGCGGTCTATGATACACACATGACGTTACACTGACTAGCCCTGCATCTGTCACTGCTGCCCCCCCCCCCCCCCCCCCCCCCCCCCCCCCCCCCCCCCCCCCCCCCCCCCCCCCCCCCCCCCCCCCCCGGCAACTGTTCCACAAACGCTCAGCCGGGCCAGATGTATCAGTAGTCCGTGTGTTCTGGAGACAGGCACAGGGAGCCTCTGTGGACCAGAGTGGCGACCGAGGCCAAGGTCCCACACAAAAGAGACTTTATGCGGGCGGAGTCGGCTGCTCTGAGGACAAGCCATCACGCACAGAGAAACAACCGCTACACAAGAGCCCCTCAGAACAAGAAAGGCTCCGAGATGTCGATGTTTTCTACAGCGGGCCGGATCCGTTTGCGTGGGTCAGGCTCTTTAAGAATCCGGGTTCGGATCTGGTCGCGTCAGTGTAACGAGCCGCTCTTTTAAAAATGATAGAAATAGTTGGGAACGCTAGGCTAATTATAGCCAGCAGCAACATGAGAGCCGAGAGCTAGTCCACGGCACAGAGACACACCAAACAGCAACGGTTGCTAGGGAAGTCACTTACAATTTGGGGCGTTTTTTTTTTTTTTTAAAAGCACTTTCCACTGCTCACTAAACCATGATTGTAGAGAGCAAAATGGAAAGTTCCGTTTCAGTGCATCACTCTTCTGCTCATCATCTAACCCTTTACATACGGAACTGTCCTTCTCCTGCATACTTTCTTACACCCTTTTCTTTTGATTAAGACATTCTTCAATGAAGGAGAAGGAAATGGTTTCCAGTCATAAGACAATGTAATATTCATAATATTAAAAGCAAGCTGCAAATTCAGCTCAGGGCATGACTCATCCTGACTTATCACTCCTGGCCTGACTAAAATGAGCTTTACATGGGTGTGTTGTGTGACTGTGATCTGTATGTTGTTCTGCAGCTTCAAACATGTCCGAGTACGTCCATGCCTCTAAAGAAAAGACCAAACTAAATAACAGTAAATGTTATTCGGCGAGGCGTGGGAACCTTGCCGTCATAACTTGCCGACGGCTGAATTATTAGCTTTAGATTTTAGGTTTATCAGCTGAAAGACTTAAACCTGACTGCTGGGGTTAAGCACCCTATTTCATATTAGATTGGACATTACAAGCACTAATGTAAGACATGTGTCTTCCTGTTTCACTCATTCATCTCCCTGCACTGTAAACTAGTTCAGTCACGCACCATCAGAGATGACTTCCTTTAGGCTTTATCAGGTTCCAGTAAAGACGAGAGAGGAAACAACAAACTAGCGAGTGTCTGCTCTCTGTGAAAAAGCACCAAACACCAAAAGACGTGTGCTAAGCAATTCACACATTGTTTCTTCGGAACAAACTTCACACTGGAAGCCTGGAATTTCCATTACCTCTGAAAAGAAAAACACTTTACAGTGGGTGGACCACCAGCATCTGAGAGCTTGCTTTATAATGAGTCCATTGGGTTATAAGAACAGAACTTTACTCTACTCTCTTATAACGGGTATAGTAATAACACAGTAGTAGTCTTTAGCTCTGTAAGCCGTGAGATGAATAGTAATACTGTAGCACGTACCTGCCCAGAATCTGATTAAAAAAAACTTTAAAAATGCAGAACTTAAGTTAAGTATTTAAGGTCAAAGTGAGTCATGTGTTAAGACAACACAGCGCTGTGACATGCAAACAAAGGCAATCATGTGTAAACGGTGGTGAAGGACAGTATAAATAAAGTCTTCCCAAACAGACAGGAAGTGGTTTTTTATATTACAGGAATTGAAACACTTAAACCCCACACACCTAACTTATATTATTGTATTATATCACTGGGAATGAAGTATTATTCTGATGTTTCTACTGTTGCTTCTGTATAAAGTAAAGTATATTCCTGTAAATTAGAGCCATAAAGTCACTTAATGAGCCTTTATACTCATAGGAATGTGATATACATTGCATTTTCTCCTCACCACATTCAGGCTACTGCTTCTCTGCCCACATATAGTATGCAGCCAGTGGTAATAAGTAGAAAAAGGAGTTAACCCCATGTGACCTTTCATCTGTCATTAACGCTCAGCATTTGGCTCTTTGGTGCCAAAAGAGAAAACAGTGGAGCAGAAGTGACAGGTGGGAACCCCTTAACCCCTGTCCGTGATCCCCCAACCCCCCCAGACCACATGCTTGGCATTCCTCGACAAGACTGCTTTAAAAAAAAATAAAAAAGAGATAAATCAGCTTTTCACGACGAAAATAGAGAATATTGGTGACAGAAAAAGCAAATATCTCTCCTCTTTGTGAGAAAAATCAATAACTACCACCATTAACCCACTTTATATTAAATATTAATTGGTTGCAGGCTACTTAAAACACACTTAACACACATTATAACCACGTTTCGGAAACAGTTGTATTGGAAAACAGAAGCTAATTGTTACATGTTAAATGCTCACGTCGGTGAACTTACTATTTCTGCTGCGAGGATAACCCCTTTTTGGGTTTTCACGTAACTTTTCAGCTTCTCCACGCAGTTAGCAGCGGGGCTGGACGCGGTTGTATCAGCCATTCTGTAACAACTAACTTATTATATACCGAGCGTATGTCTGTGAGCCTTATCGCCAGCAACCGACGAACAGCGTTTGAATAAAGTCGCTAAAGAAAAAATATTCCAGTGTTTTAACGTTACGGCTGCAGCTCAGTTGACAGTTAGCTTGATTTTTTTCCCCTCCAAGGCGGATGAATCAACGTCTCCGCTGTAAAAGTCTCCGTGAAGTGTACACTGGCTGAGCTCGGTCACGACCACAGCAGCTCCACATGAACTCTGCCTCTGTGTGAGGAGGGAGGGCCGGGCTGAGGAGCTCACAGCGGGGCGTTGGCTTTCACTTTTCTCAGTGGGAGTTAGCTGTTGGCACTTTGGCACCACCGAGACGAGCTGCTTCGGTGCTGCCTTCATGGGCTCCTCGTAAACTAGACACACCTGTTGCAGTTGTTGTTCATTAGTGACTAATGTACCCAATTATTGAACTTTATACTTCTGTTCAGTGGTGGAAGAAGTACTCAGATCATCTACTTAATCCTCCTGTTGTCCCCGGGTCAAATTTGACCCCTTTAAAAAATGTCTATATCTGAAATATGGGTTTCTTTGTAACTAAATTACCAAAACAAATAATTCATTCCTGACCAAAACTCATCTGAACGTTTCTCTGATGTTAACAATTAGTCAAAATAATTCATAATTTCTGCTTTTTTAACTTAAATATTAGGTATAATTCTGTATAAATGAGGGTTATTGACCATGAATTCCAAAAAGTAGTGTTAGTAAGGTGGTGTTAGTTAAAAGTCAGATGAAGGGACAGAAGTGTCAAATTCTTTTGTCTGTTTTTGACGCGGGAGGACAACACAAGGGTTAAGTAAAATTAGAGATAGTGTAGACATAAGCCTTCCATTCAAAATCTTATTCATGTAAGAGTGCAAAGGTATTATAAAAAATACACATTTCATTTTCAGTTCATATTGTTGCAGTCGGTAAGGGCGGAGCTCATATTAATTACTTTTGTAGCCTGTGGCTGTGTAGCTACATCTATAATAATATATCATATTGTATGTGTTGATTATATTTAGTATTGTAATAAATGATCAGAAGCTGTGAATCTGAGAATTAACTAGTAATAACTAAAACAGGTAACCTCAAAATTGTAGTTGAGTACAGGACCTGAGTACATGTACTTACTATCCAATGCTGACAGTGAAGAAGTACTCGCATGTTTTAGTGGCAATACCACAATGTATAAATACTCTTTATCAAGTAAAAGTCCTCCATTCGAAATTCTACTTGAGGAAAAATACTAGCATCAAAGCACTAAGTACTAGCATCAAAACATACTAAAGTAAAAGTACCCCTAATGCAGAATGGCCAATTTCAGAATAATTCAGGATTATGATTAATGATGCATTGTTGTGTTGTTGCAGTGAGTAAAGGTGGTGCTTAGAGTACCTGGGTATTACCTGGGTAAATGTACTTTTCACTACTTCTAATCAAGCAAAGGTGGGCTTCCTTGTCGCAGCAACATGTCTACATGTGTATGAATGTTACATGCATTGTTCTAGAATAAACCAGCAAAAAGTATATAAAATAGTTCAAATAAGTTGCTACAACTTTATAGTACTTCTCATTAGTTATTGCATCAATAATTCTTATGATTACTGTATCACATTGACAAGCGCCATTCTCGATAATGCCTACTTTTACTTTTGATATTTTACGTTGAATTTGTTGTACTTTTACTTAAATACAATTTTAAAGGCTCCTTTACCGGTCATTTTTGTAGTGAGGTGCACAGCCAAATATTTATATCCGATATCTCAGTGGTATTTCCAATAGTTCTTGAAAGCATCATATCCCAATTATTGATGGGTTATATTTTTTCAGATTTACAGTTGAGGTTGTGGTTTAGAATTTAGTATGAGACACAGCTGGTGAGAAATACCTAACATTGGTCTACATATTGTTAATTAAAAAGCCTTGATATGGATTTGCTTTGACAATGGCCCACTGACAAGACCTGCACACTAATCACAGATGGCTCTACCTCTGTGTGCACAGGACACTCCATGGAATTATTACAGTACACATCATTACAACATACGATCATCATGTATTATTATGTTTATTTTCTTGATTCTAAGGACTCAGAGGAACATTACCCACACTGTGATAGTCATATTGGATTCCTTGAGCTGTACACTTTAATTTGAGTGTCCATTAACTACAAAAGGCAAAAGAAATCAAATCAAATGAACTAACTTATGATCTCATAATGAGTCTTGGAGAACTACACTGCGCCTACAAAGCACAATGACAGCCTCTGTCGGTCTTCCTTGCGTATGGACATTTTGGGAGGTGTCTGAGGAAACTAGCGTTACAACTTATTCATAAAACCGATTATTAACACTTTAAAACATACTTTTAGTAAACAAACAGGCAATCAGCCTATGAACAGAAGTACACATTTTAACCTTCAAGAGAATAATTTCAAGTTTATTTCATTTTTGTTTCACATGGATCCCATATAATAAGAATACAGTAGAATTCTGGAGAGTCTTGGATGTTTTTTTTCTCGGACTTATCATTATCATAAATACTAATATGAATACATCATACACAATAAACACAGCACTATCCAAGGGCGTAGAGAGAGAGAGAGAGTATCACAAGACATCATTCACCACTAACGACAGAGTATATTTCATTTCATTTCAGCATATTTATAAGAGCTACAGTGAAAGAGAGAGAAAGACAGAGAGAGAGAGAAAAGAACATGTGGGGAGGACTAGAGGAAGAGAGAAAGCCAGGTGTTTCTACACCGCCTGAATCAAATAACCCTGATTAAAAGGATAAAAAAAAAAGAAAAAAAAAAGAATCCAAGGCTGTGCAATGGATCGATATATACTGGAGATGGATAACAGTTCATCCTGGTGAGGACTGTGGAAGCAGAACTACCATCCAGACGTGTCTCTAACCACTTGGCAAACACGAGCTGGTGTATCCAAACAGAGGATTGGCAGTAGGAAAGGTATTTATATTTGGGGGAAAAAAGTAATTATTGCAGCACTTACTTTGTGCTTTGAGTTGAGTGTAGCAGAGCTGCTGCATGTGCTGTGCAGTAACCACTATGATGGATCAAACATAGCACGGTATTACTGCGGAGTCTAACCTTCCTGTAGCTTTAAGCCTCTCAAATATGCTAAGGGATGCTTTAGGCTATAAGGACGCATGCAGTAAATTCACCTTTAGAAACAGAAGGGGAAAAAAAAGGAAATTGAGGATGCAGGAGAAGTATATATGAAGACATACTGTTTAAATCGCCTCATTAGAATATGTGTTTAGTCCTTTAACATACATTATTGTCATTTGCCTACAGTTAATGTTAATGTGAGTATGCATACGTCTCTGATTACAGCGGGATAGAATAGAAACACCAGTTAAAAAACTAAATGACTCTGTCTTCCACATACCAGGCGATGAAAACAGGACGCGGATTCATTGACGACATTAGTTCCATCCCATTACATAAATCCAAAGAAAGAAAGAAACACACACGTCGCTAAATCTGTTGTTCACTGCCCCGCTTCCCAATTTTCCTACTGATAGCGCACTACAGCGGTTTCTGTAACAGCACAGCAAATATGAGATGCTACCATGCTCACTAATTTCCTTAACCGGATGCAATGTTTGATCTTATAAGTCAGGATTTAAAATGTGTGTATCAGAAGAGGTCATCCTCGTTTGATAGTGCTATCTGATGGAAAAATATATATAAAAACATAACGTTGAAACGACATACTTCAAACCTGCTAAACACATATTCACTGTTAGTACTATAAATTGATCTGCTCACTTTATATATTGTTAATTCTGTTTTTCTTTCTATATTTGCCACCATATTTTCAGTAGCCTTCCCCTCCATTAATAAATCTCAAATTTCAAAAAGGAAAAAAAAAGATTTTTATAGACTGAGATGAATAAATGAAAACATTATTGTACTGTATGTGAATAATTTAGGGGATTGAAGGGCGAAGGCTAAACTATGTGAGCTCCTAAACAGAACCAAAATAAATGCAATTGAATAACTCTGTGCTCAACATTTGTTGTATAACAACTTTTTATGGAGTGCACAATTATTCAACTGTGTACATATAATCATATATATATCAGCATGTTGATATTTACACAGCACAGACAAATACATTCTCCCGAGTTAAATAGTACTACAATGTTTTTTTGTTTTTTCTCCATAAATGTAAGTCTTTTTCCATTACAAGATTTCTCTTAAATGTTCGTCAACGAATGTTTTGGTATTTGTACTCAAGTTTTTCTCGTATAACCAAACAGACAATCCTCGGTTGTCTTCTACAGTTAAATACATTACGAGAATAAACATCATGTTACAGCTAAGACCCGTTTCCCC
>NC_048413.1:1879355-1888584 GCF_013103735.1 Etheostoma cragini | reverse complement strand
GGAAAGAAAATGTTAAAGACACAAATTGCATGTTGACTATATAAACAAAGCCATGGCTCAACAAATATGGGACGTTAAAAGCTGAAACACAGACACTATTAAAATGCTTTTCAATGTTGCTCCTCTGATGATATTAGTAAACCATATTAATGCCTGAAAAATGGCACTATATGTATTTAGATGTAATGTGCTGTTGGGTGATATATACGTCAATGTCATATTGTGTATAGAGTTTATAGTGTATATTTTTGACTGCCGTCCTTTTGCTGCTGCCACAACCAAATTCCCCTTTTATCTTATCTTATCCTATCTTATAAACATGTAAATACCCAAAGTGGTAGCGGAAGTTATTAAAGAAAGGACAATAATGGATATTTAAAAAGTTGGTTTTACATTTATGTTATTCTCTAGCATTAAAGTGCTCATATTATGCTCATTTGCAAGTCCATAACTGAATTTAGAGGTTATATCAGAATGGGTTTTTATGGTTTATTATTCCATATTTTTGGTGTACTGAACATAGCTGCAGCTCCTCTTTTCACCCTGTGTGCTGAGCTCTCGTTTCTAGCTACAGAGTGAGGCATCTCACTTCTGTTCTATCTTTGTTGGGAGTCACACATGCGCAGTGCCAGGTAACTTTGGACTTTTTCACTTTGTAAACCTATAACATGCACAAAGAAGATATATAACACAATAAAGGAAAAAGAAAAAGCCAAAAAGCATAAGATGAGCACTTTAAATATTCTTCACTAAATAAGCAAGACTCAACATTCAGCTTCACAAAAACAGATCCTTAGTTATATTTAAGAGTTATATAAGAAAAGACTCTATGTGGGTGAGGTTGATTCATTGCTGGGAACAAACAACAAGTGTCATCACATTTTGGTGCATGGAAATACGTGACATCCTCTTTTTCCAAATGAGCCTTCCACTTCAAACAAGATAGAAGAGCATACACAGACATCGCTGATGTGAAATAACCAAATCTGTTCAAATTTGTGTCTGAGTTCATATAGAGTCCAATCAGTAAAATGCTGATTGAGAAAATAGGTTTTCAGAGCCATTTAAATATAACTGAAACAACAGCTAAGAAGAAGTCTAGCAGTATTAGCTGATCCGGCAGAGTACTCCACAGCCTTAGAGCACTTCCCCAAAGAGATTGTTACACGGTTGCTGAGGAGTAGAGGACCTCAAAGAGCCATAGACAGCTTTGCATCACCTCATCATGCCACAGTGTTATGCTCCATTCACATTTTCTACTGAACATAAACAATTGTTATGTCAATAAACATCTTTCTGGAGAGGAAAGTCATTATTTGTTCAAATTGTCAGTAAAATGTAGATATGGGTTGTTTTTTTAGATTAAGTTTTTTTTCCAGGCATATATTAAAACAACACTAAATGTCCATATGTAGATTACAAGTGTTATCAGTGTGTTTATTGTTCATCCTGGCCATTAATCCTTCTGTTGTCCTCGGGTCAAATTTGGCCCATTTTCAAAAAGTTTCTATTTCAGAAATTTGGGTTTCTTTCAACCAAATTGTCCAAAATAAATAAATAATGAGGATGGTTCCCTACAACGCTCATAACAAGTAAAATAAATAAATAAATGAGTTCACTACTTTCATTACATTTGGTTTAAATCCATTTTATAGCATTGGTAAAAATGATAAAAGAATGTTAAAATAAAGTGGAAAAAAATGTCCAAAAAGCGCAAAAAATAAATGGTTAAAAACATCGGAAAAAGTGACAAAAACGTTGGGGAAGCGAAAAAAGTGTTGAGAAATGACAACCCAATAGTTGTAATTTTAAATTTAGACCCAGAAAAACAAAAGTTGCATTTTCGATGGGACATCGAGGGTTACGAGATATTCCCAAAATATTTCAAATATTTTTGACCTGCTCTTAGGAACCAAATATTGTATTATCACCTGTAAAGTTAATATGTTAGCAAACAGTTGCTAATTTACACATCTAGCAGACACAAAGAAACATAAGAATCATTTATTTGGGGTTGTTTTTGTGTGCACATGATGAATGCAAGATTAGTATTCACTCTCTATTAGCTCTGTTTTTGGTCTCAACCATCTCCTGAGGGAAATATTTGGCTCTGTAGTTGCTAATTGCTCCACTATAATCACCGGCAGCTAGTCACTAATTCAAACTCGGGTGATGTTTTTCTGTAGGTTTATCCCTCATGCCCCCCCCCCTTCACATTATCACATAATTTTCACATCATTATTTGTTGTTGTAAAAGTACTGATTGCAGTCGCTTTAAGTTCACATGGGTCTAATAAAGCGAGTATATTCTTAGTACAAAGGTCCCTCGTTGTGTTTCCTCAGACACTGTGTTCATCAAAAAGACATTTTGGAAGATGCCCACTTGGAATCATATTAGAAAGGGATCTCTTCATGGCCAGAATGGACAACAACCGCGACCAACATATCTTTTAAAGTACATTTGGACATGTGATTAGTGTTTTAGGACAAACTTGAACAAAAGTCAACCTATCTTTAAAGTAAAAAAAAAAAACAATGCTGTTTTTCTGGAATCTCATTTGCCTTCTAAATACCAAAATACAAAATATGGGGCTGAGATTGTAGGGCTACTGATGATTTATTCATAGTATAAGTAAGAAGGTTCAGGTGTTTTTTTGTGTAAAAAGCACAATCAGTTAGATTTTATGGAAGTTAACGGTACATGTTAATGAGATTGTAGAGCGTGAAGTAAGTAAATAAGTAAGTAAGTAACACATCTAGCAGACACAGCTCTGTTTTTGGTCTCAACCAACTCCTGAGGGAAATAATTGGCTCTTCAGTTGCTAAATGCTCCACTACAATCACCGACAGCTAGTCACTAATTCAAACTCGGGAGAAATCACAAGCAAAAGGTGCCTTCTGGACTAAAAAAATGACATTAATGTTAGGTGGATATCCAGCAGATACTAGTGTAAGCCTCATTAATGCAGCCAAACACATTTAACCTATTCTAACCAGTTGATATGTTTCCCATATGTTCACACTCACCATCCTGCAGCTGTGGTTTGGCTGGACAGGCTCACATTTGATTAGAGTAGGAGGTGGGCTGCTGCTCATAGCCCTGACTGTATCCCCCTTCCTCGGTGTAGGCTCCCTGCTGGCCGTATTCTGGCTGGTAACCTCCCTGGGAGCCGGCGTAGGGGTCCTGCTGGGCATAGCCCCCCTGGTCGAAGGATTCGGGGGCGGGCTGCTTTTCCTGTGATGGGACGTATGTCCCAGAGAAGGCCGCCATCCAGCCGGTCTCCTTGAACACAAACCACAGGTTTCCTATCCACAGGATCAGGTTGATGAAGCCAAATGCCTGTGGAGCAGAAAGGTGTTTGGAGGAATGGGTTTAGATATTTGCTGTTTCCGTTCTCAGATCAACTCTTTTGTGGTTTTGTTCAGCGTGAAGCATCAGGGACCTACCACCGAAGTGTTGAGGCCGGAGACCTTGGGGTCGTAGACTTCGCGGCAGCGATTCCCTGGTTCTTCACAGGCGTCGATGAGAGTGATGACCTTCTCTGGATCGGTGGCTGTTTTCACATCAGACAGGCCTTTAGCCCAAGCACATGAAGACACCAGCCACATGAAGGCAAATACCGCTGACACAACAAAGTCCTGGGGATCAGCAAGACAACATGATCACGTTGACTACAAACAGCATCAACTGAATATTAATTGTAAATCCAGATCAGCAACATGGGCTTGGATCATACACATAAGACATAAACAAACTCACAATCTTGCACCCCTTGGCGTTTTCACGGTACTTCTCCAGTAAGAAACAGTAGACAGAGAGGGCTGCCATAGAGTAGAGGAAGGTAAAGACACCGATGGTGACAAAGAACTCCGCCGAGGAGGAGTAGTCCCCGACCAGGAATAGACGCTCAGGCTTCCCTCCCTTACAGGTGGGGGCATCAAAGTACACCTGATGGAGCCTGAGAACAGCAACACAAAGATGAAGAGAGACATGAGAAAAAAAGGTAAACGGTGGTTGAGTTCTCATATGTGAGACGCGTTGTGATATCACTGATCAGTGTCTGAGATTGTTGATACTCTTCATGGATTATACACAGTAAGTTTGTGTAAAAATGATCAATGCAATCCATACCAAAATACTGCTGAAGACAGTATTTTAAAGGAGTAGTTTAAAAAGCGGGAATCCAACTTATTCACTTTCTTGCCAAGACTTAGAGAAGAAGAGATCACTCTCATGTCTGAGGAGCTTAGCATAGCACAAAGACTGGCCTGGCTCTGTCCAAAGGTAACAAAACCCCCCTACTAGCACCTCTAAAGCTTACTAATTAATACCTTTTATTTATTTAATTTGTATAAGAACTGGACCCAAAATGTTGACCAGCCCATGACTGTCTTTTTAACTCTTTGGTGGACTTTCTTCTCTAAACTTTTGAGCAATGTCAGGCGAGAAGTTCTCCTAGTTGTGTAGTTTAAGGTAAACTGTATATTATTTCAATTTACTGTGTCAATACCTTCAAGTGAAGAAGAAAAACACAGATGACAAGTTAAAATATATCAAAAATACAATGAAAACTATGTTGTTGAGTGTCATTGGTGCATTTTTAAATGGGCATATGGAAATCCTGGAGCTATCTTAGTGGGCACACTGTGTTCTCCCGTTTCCCGCCTTTATGCTAAGCTAACCCCATGCCTGCTGTAGCTTCATATTTAGCATATTTAGCTATTAGAGTGGTATCGATCTAAGCATTATATAAATTAAGAATAAAGCCCTATGTATTTGCTAATTCCTTGCAAAGATGAAACTAATTCATCAAATGGATACATTTTATATAATTTTTTTAAATATAACATATAATGTACTGGACATTTTAATGTGTTTGTCACTGGACGAATCCCTTTCAACTTTATCTTCTTAAATTGTAGGAATAAATAAATGCTAAAAAGCTCATTTTAAAGATCTTGCTATAGTATTTATACAGTTTGTGAAGAGCCTACAGTTGCATTGATTTCCTGTTTCTACGACAGCGGTCCTAGTAACTGTGAATGAGATGTACCTGAACGGATATTCAAATTCTACTTCAATGCCTAGGTCACTCTCCGACCGGTTTTTACACTCCACGCTCATCTTCAACATGCCGGAGTAGCTGCCGCATGTCGAGAAGGCGAAGATCGCGAAGATCTGAAGAGAAAAGAGGAAAGGAAAGACAATTTGACATCTCACAGACAAACTGTAGAAAAAACACAGAATACACAAAGGGACCATTTTAAATCCCACTTTCCTCCATGACTGGCTGTACATGTACTTCATTCACCAGTACTCCAGTCTAGCTTGGGTTATGTAACCATGTAAACAAAGAGCTCCAGTATAAGTTGCAGAATACTGCTGTCACCACCTGCAAAGTCTCAAGTAGATTGATGCTGCACCAATCGTAGCGAGTGGTTGAAAAATGCACACAGAGTGCAAATCAATGCAGCGTTATCACCAGGTTACACAGCCCAGGGCTGCACCTGTTGCTATGGCTACCATTTCCATTGCTTTTCCGTAGATGTGTTCTAGTTTTTGGGGTTTGTATTTTTTGATTGTGCATTCGTTCGGGGTCTGTTCTGCAGCTCCCTCCGACGTACACGGCACCCACAGACATGCGTGGAGATAAACTCTCGCACAAACACACACAGCAGATTAGACGAGTCCGACTATTTTTACCACACCCTAACCGCGCCGCGGGTCAGAGCCGATTGGGTGGAAATCCAGCTATTAATCTGACCGAGGTGCTCCGCCATCTGTCACCGAGTACTCGGCAACGAGCTACTGCTAAGCCAGTCACAACAACACGACAACACACACAGAAGGCCCCACCCAGACACGTGAGCTCACACACACACACACACAGTATTTTAGCTGATGGGAGTCAGGGTCTTGTTTGTTGGATTATCACAGATAGGACGGCCTAAAGCGAGTGTCCTGTCCCAAGATCTCAGACACCTCCCCCCCCCCCGTTGTTGGCACAAGGCTCGTTAACAGGTTTTAATAACCAATGCAAATGACTGGAGAAGTGATGAACTTGGCAGCATTAGTGTGTGAGAGAGGGAGGGGGAGGAGGCCATCTGGACTCGAGCCTTTGAGTTTAAATCCAAACTAAAACCCAGAGAACTGATACATTATTATACCAGCGTTACTTTGATTCTTAGGGATATTTGAGCTTCATTACATGTTGGTGCCAGCAGTCTGAACCACGAGAGGCCACTTGCACATGACTGATTTTGGTGTCTTATTTTCGATGTCATGTTCAGGACAATCTGTTCAAAAGACATGTAAAAAGGAGTAGTACTTTCCATTTAAACCCCCAAAACAGAATAATAGGATGTAATGCTGCAGCAGCTGTGCAATTAATCAACACCTACAGCATGTGCAGCGTATCACAACTGCCGTGTCAGCACAATCCGTCACAAAGTGCGCATTTTATTCTACAATACAGCATGTCATCCATCTTATTCTGCATAGAATAATTACCATATGGCACTGCTTTTATTTTAAGATTGTACAACGTCTTTAGAGCTGCGTGTGCATATGATTCTTTCATTATACCTCTGAGATAGGTTGAGGTTAAGATTTCATGAGAGAAATCCAATTCTAATACAACGTTATAAATAAAAAATACTATGCTACTATATAATATAAACAACATCTTGTGGCCCAGCTGTCTTCTTCTTCTTCAAAGACTTTTTGGATCACACTGACATGAGTTATGATAATCAGGATTAATATAGGCCATGTTAGTTTAGCACGTTAGCAGGCTAATAATAAGTAGCACTGATGGATGTGACAGTTTTGCAGGTTTTTGATCAGAAACCAAAGTATTGGACCATTTTAACTGATGATGGCGCTGGATTAAGAAAGTTAAGGGGTCACCAAAAGCTTTTGCAGTTCATCCTGAGGGAGACATGAATGTCTCCATCAAATCTCCCAATAATCCATCCAATTGTTCTTGAGATATTTCAGAGTGAACCCAAGGTGGTGGACCACCAGACATCGGCGTCCCTAAAAAGCAGCCATGAGGGAAACGGATCTAAATGGGAGGCGCCAAACCCCAATTAAGAGTTGTACTTTTATGGTGACAGATGAGTGCAAGGAGGAGGGACGGGGGAGGAGGACGGTGGCCAGCCAGACTGAGAAAAGAAATGGTGGCACACCGAGTGTCAGGTGCCATGGTAACACTATTGGCAGCATCACGCAGCGAGGAGGCAGAGGCTGGTTTCTAACCCTCCTGGTATGCTGGATGCTTGTCAGCTTCTGTGCTGAGAAGATACACACTCTCACACACTCAGTCGCACACAATCTGTCTGCTATGGCTGTCTGTCTCTGGGAAAACTGATCCACTGGTCAACTGGAGATTTGGATTAATATCAGAAAAGTACAACAAATCCTTTAAAGATACTGTACATCGGAGGATATTTTTTGATATTATTTTATTGTTACATTAACATTTTTAGATCTAGATGTTTGAAAGACTTTTTTGGATCCTTAGTCTGCTCAGAATAGGTATTATTTTCTTTATTTCTGTAGTGCATTCATAATTCTTAGTTATCGGCCGACATTATGCAAATACAGATCTGCAATGAGCTAATATCAGCTGATATATGATTTACTGTACAGACCCGGACCATTTATATGCGATATGCAACTAAAACAATGACACATGTTCGTGCAAGGGGGATAGCTCTTTACATGATGACATATAACCAAAAAATGCGTTAACACAAGGTGTGTGAGCCGTCACCAGAGGCCCTGGAGTAATAACCATAGAGAGTCACCAAGCCTCGGCACAGTAAGAGCCCCTGGGCTATATGACAAAATCAACAGCCTTTATTACACATAAGGGACTACCGAAAAGTGAATAAGGCTCTCACTTCATGTTCTCACAAACAGCCTTTGTATGAGTCAGATATTTGCATGCAGATTAAACTCAACAGCGGTACTCTGTAGCGGGGAAGGCAGCAGGCTGCTTGTGTACTCTGTGGTTGAGCTCCACATCAGCTTTTTTTGGGGGGGCGCGCGCAATGTCTTCCAACATCCATCAAATCAAGGCTTTGTCAGCACTATTCTCCAGAGAGAGAGAGAGCGAGAGAGAGAGAGAGAGAGAGTGGGGTGGGGTGGGGAGGTGGGCAAAGCTACATGAGTCACACATAGTGAACGCTGTTTAAATCTCACACATTCTTTTTTATTGAATGTTCCCGAGATCTTTAAAGAAAAAGAAAAAAAATCACACACACCTTTAACCCCTCAACTGGTCTCACCTGCTCCAACTCTCACCTCTCTGATATAAATACATGGATATGAACACTGCTGACCAATGATTAAAAAAAGCCTTTCTCTGACTAATCCAAAAAAGGCTTGATTGGACTAAACAGAAGCCTCTTTTTCATCGCTGCCTGTATCCAGGGAAAGAGGGGGAGGCTCCTCTCTCTATCCTCCTAAAAAAGAACGTGTTGCTGGTCGTGTATGACCATATTAATCCAGAAAAAGCACCAGCTCCAGTAGCTCCTCCTCTACTCTGACGCTGAGACACGCAGGCCCATCTGACAGATGACTCACGGGCCCTGGCCTCTCGAGCGGGGCTCCTGATTGGTGCTCGGCTCGCGATGAGGTGCTGGCACACTCACACAGCTCCAGGGAAGGACTACGGAGTCATGAAGTGCACTCGTGTCTCTGGCTCTTCTCTAGCATACAGTGTGTCTGCAGAGCCCGTCACAGTGTGGGAATGGAGAAAAAAAAACAACTCATGCAATAGAAGCTATTTAAATGGAGAACTTACCCATTGTAGAATTTTGATAAATCCCAACGGTTGTTTGAGAACCGTGAACTGCCCTTGGGCCACCAACTGGCAAAACAAAGAAAATCATCAATTAGCAGAGCTTTAAAAATATATATATATGTCTATATATATTGTCCCACTGACTCTCCCTAATCAGCCTCGCTCAGCAGGCCAGGCAGGATGAGGATGATGATGGTGATCTGACCATACTGGTTTTAAAAAATGAACCTGGTTACCGTACCCCGGTCTCAGGCATAGCCCCCAGACCTGGTCTACTGCTGGTACCTGACACAGCTGGTGGGCCTTGGAGATGCTGTAGGCTGGGCTACAAATAGGACTACTATACAGTCATTTAATCACTACACTATAATGTAGCCTGTGTGTGTGTGTGTGTGTGTGTGTGTGTGTGTGTGTGT
>NC_048413.1:1775189-1879255 GCF_013103735.1 Etheostoma cragini | reverse complement strand
GGTTGGCTTTGTCATAGAGCCCATCAGCTCTCTGAGAGCCCGACGTCCCCCTCCGGGTCCGGGCCTACTGCGGCGATCCGAACACCATCGAGGCCCGTGGACATCAATCATACTCGTTATCATAGCAACAGCGGGCTAATTGACATGCGAGCGGTCTAAATCAATTAGCCGAATCCCTGGAGATAACGGGCTCCATCCTGTGGTCCCGCTGCTGGATGTCACTGCTGCGGTAATCTCTGGACATTCTTTGGGGGACTGTCAGCGGGCCCCTCCGTCTTATGGACCGCAGCAGCAGTGGTGAAAGACTGGCCACGTCCACTGCGCTCTGCCGTGCTGCATATCCTCAGAGATGAATTCATAAATGACAATTTCGACTCCAAGGTAACGGAAAAGCACTGCATTAAAAAAACGTGAGGTTCTGCGGATCTGGGGCAAAACAGCATCTGACTTTGATTGCATTGAAAAAGGAAAATGATTGGTTATGAACATCACCAACCGAACAAAACCACAATTAAATAGAGAATTTCCCCACGCACACACAAAGCCTTACCTGGTTTACAACATCCATCTTGGCCGCTTACTCGCTGATAAGAGGATCAGAGGGGCGGAAGGAGGGAGGCGTCTCATCCGGAACAGCCCAGGGGGAGGGAGACGCGCGGGAGGAAGAGCGGGACTGCGTCACGAACCGGGCGAGGACGTGTGAAGAAGCGTCTTTACGTCAGAAGCATCATTGGACGAGCCGGGCGCTCTGTCCAATCGCAGCGCAGCTTTATTCTAAGGGTTGCCCCCGGGCGTATAATGCAGAGGAGCGCACTGAGAGTGTGTGGAGCTCCAGCAGAGGGATGGAAAGGGGAAATATATAAAAGGTCAGTGAAGGTTCTAGAAGCGCTGCTGGTCATGAACAGGCATTACCACACATCAGATGCATGTATTATTAGAAGAGTGTATTTTCCTTTCTTTGTAGACCTTGTAGGCGAACCTCAGTCTGCACACACGCTGGAGAAAGAAGAAGAGTTCAGGTTTTCTACATTCATGCAAACACCACACAGATAACAATGGATACAGTGTTTAATTCAGCAGTGAACTGCACACCATTTGGGTTATTGTTTTTTATCTAAAAGGGGAAGTGGAACCCAGATGTTTACCATCTGCCGGGCCCATTAATGGCTGGTTGCATAATTAACTCTTTTGTGCTTTTGCTGCAGTTTAGTACTTTCCTTACAGCACTGCTGTGAAGAAAAAAAAGGACCTTTTCAGCTGAAATACGCTGTCCGGAATTAAATATGTTATTACTGCATGAGCACAATGACTGGAACAAAATATAGAATAAAACAGACAGTTGAGAAAACATAGCGCTTTATTTCCAATGAGTTTTCAGGTTGCATATTGAATATTCAGTATTATCTAAAATAGTGAATGCTGTTGGACACTCACTTTTGTTTGGGTAACAACGTATCAATGTTTTATGGATCTTATAGGACAATATTTTTCTATTTTTGTACAGTTTATACAGGTGCATGAAGTGATAACAATTCAAGTACAGTACAAAATGAGAATACAATGCAAAAAAAAAAAAGGTCCACTGCCATTGTAATGCTAAGAGACAGAGTTTTCTGTCACATTTAGCACTGCAGTCGTAGTGTTCGTAGTTTTGCTGATTTCAGTAAGAAATCACGCAGTTCATTTCATCAGCCAGGTCCTCCTCGAAGCGAGAAATGGACTGACCGGCTCCGCGAGCTATGAGGTCGGTGGCAGCGAGCTCCATGTCGTCCATGCTCATTTGACAGGCTTCCGCTATCTCCCGCTTGGCAAAGTTCACAAACTTGGGGTCCCTGGCGTAGACACCGAGACCCTCGGAGATCAGGATCTGACGTCAGCAGGGAAGAGCAAGAGCAGAGGAACAAGGATGTAAGACCAGAATTACAGCAACTTATTCTCTCTAACACGCAAACAGAAACATGCATGTCTATCTAATTATAATGTTCAATGCACAAAAATGTAATCAGCTGAAAAAGTCACTTTTTTTCTAATGTAAACAGCGCAGTAACAGCAAATGGAGACTAAGACTTTGTCTCAGTGGTGCACCGATAACTAAGATTACAGTATCAGCATTTAAAGTCAGTTTTGTCTTTTTACTGCTTATGTGTAGTCGATTGTAAAATATATTATATATATATACCACTGTGACATCCTTCATGTGTAATCTTCTAAAAATGTCTCTTATGCGTATAGTATTTACAGTATAAATCAGAGTATGCCTGTTGTATGAAAGGACAGTTTCACAATGTTTCAAGAGTTCTAGTGTGGTGCCCATATGAAAGGTTGTACAGGTTTTTCTTGCTGTAATCATTCCTCCTGCTCATACATGCCATTAATAGATGCCTTCCTAATGTGCTTGCAATAAAAAGTTGATAGGGGACAAACTCCAAAGTGTTTTTCTGTGCAAAGGTACTGTATATTCCAAAGATGATCTGCAGTTAATGTAAGGTCTCTGCAGCCTAAGTTAGTCACATCAAGTGAGTATCTTCCAAAGTTACAGTCTTTTTAGACTATTTCCTCTATTGACTACTGTGTAGACAAATTATGAACCTGTCCTTTACTACAAATGTGTATTTAGATGAGAAAAACATTGGTAAAAAACAAAAAAAAGATAAAATAAAACAAAACTCAACATCAAACTGCTGTTGGCCACTATTTAAAATAGTGTATATATGTTTATTAGTTGTAGATACTGGTGGCTGCTATTGGTGGGTTGGGAATGGAAGGGTTGCTGGTTCAAGTCCCCATACAGACCAAAGTATGGGGGTGGATTGGTAGCTGGACACTGCCAAGGTGCTATTGAGCAATGCACCAAACTCAGGGCATCTTTCCATGGGCAGCCCCCTCACTCTGAAATCTCTCCATTAGTGCACGTATAGGTACTGAGCATGTGTGTAATGTGTATAATAAAACCAACAGGGAGAAAAACATTGTAATTTCCCTTGCAGGATTAATTAATTGTATTATTACTCACCGACTCGACCAGACTGTCTGCACTGCCTTTGTCTAAGAAGCCCTGGTTGACTGGTGGCATCCTCATGCTGCCCAAGGTCCTGGTCTGACCGGGGTACCAGCCAGGTGCCCTGCTCCCTGCAGGGAGGCTGGCAGAGCCGTCACCCCACAGCGGCTGGCTGTTGCCCGTGGCTTCGTCCACAAGGATCATAGGGCTGTAGATGAGCTTGCCTCTGCGTCCTGCGGGGCCCATTAATCCTGGAAGAGTAGCGGTGCCAGCTGATGTGGTGTTCACCCAGGAGGCGGATGTCATCGAGGACACACTGCTGGGTCGGGCGTCCAGGCTGGACTGGGTCTGACACAAGAAAGCATGAGCAGGAGAAGACCATGAAACAAGATGAGACACACTTCATGGGGTATGAATGAACATGATGAGAGTGTGTGTGCTGTTGCTTTACCTGTAGACGGGATCTGAACGGAGATGGGTTTCCACGGTAGTTCCCAGGGATGGGGAGGTCGTCCCCATTGGTCTGTGGTCTCAGACACTGTAAATTAAAGGACGGCGTACGACCTGAAACAACAAGCAGGAAAGTGTTAGGACACTGTCCAGGATGCAAGACTACAACCCAGTGTGGAGGGATTCAGCATTAACAGTGCAGAACTAGTCCACTAGGGGGCCTCATGGCCCTATTTAACTTGTGTTTGTGCAACTTTTGGTTAAAGACAATGAATGCACCATAATAAATCTTATAATATGTGAAGTGGTGTGTTTAAGCTTAAATGGGGGGTGACGTTTTCCTCAATATTTTAGGTGATACTCTGCTTTAGTGGTGCAAATCTGCCATTGGTCAAACTACCACGAACCAATACTATAGAGTCTGAGGCTCTAGACCAGTGGTCCCCAGCCTTTTTGGTCTGAAGTACCCCCACAGCCATCAGAAGTACTCACGTACCGCTTCAAAAATTCCCCAATGTATGCTCCAAACAACACTATTCCTTATTGGTCCACATCTTTCCGTGTACCCCCTGGCAACAGCAGAAGTACCCCCTTGGGGTACACATAACCCGGGTTGGGAACCGCTACTGTATAGCGGCTGCCAGAACTACCTGGTTGCTAATCCAGCCTTGAGCATTAGTATTCAGTCTGTGACTACAATCCCATGCATATTACTTGTGAAAATTCCACAGCATTGTTCCCAGCCAGCTGTATTGTATTGTACCATTCTGTATAACGTACCAAATTATAATATTGACAAAATTGCCCCCTAATAAAGAAGGTATTACTCACCTCTTGGTAAGGGAGGAAGCAGTCGTCTCCTGAAATTTGTGCCATTCTCATTTCCACTGTAGCCATTCCCAGTGTAGCCACCGAAAGTGCTGCCATTTTCCATGCCGTTTATTGTACTTCCATTCCCATTGATGCTAATGATACTGCCGTTGCTCTGGTCTGAGTATCCATTGCCATTATATCCATTTGTGGCATAGGGAATGGGGCTTTCAATGACACTTCCATTCATGTTGGTGTCATTATAACCATTGCTATCAAAGCTGTTTCCATGAGTATCGTAGTGTATCCCCCCGATGCTGCCAGCTCTTTCCAGGGTCTGTCCATGGTAGCCTGGCTCAGGAGAGACAGCTTCTGGATACATGTACCTATAAGATCCAAATAAAGACTTTGAGCGTATTGTAATATTCTCAAAGGACCAGTTTGACATTTTGGAAAATATCTGTATTTGCTGTTCTGCAGAGTCTAGTCTAGTCATGTATTATAAATGCTGTATCTCTCTCTTTTCCCCCTTGCTTGTGTCTTACCTGTCTACTGATGGTAGGTTTGCAGCATCCCCTGCTGAGCTATAATCCTGCTCCGCTACTCCGTTTGTAGCCGCCACAACTGGTTCTTCAACTACAACCGGTTCTTGAGCGACAACTGGTTCTCCAACTACGGCCGGTTCTCCAACTACGACCGGTTCTCCAATCACGACCGGTTCTCCAACCACGACTGGTCCTCCAACTACGACCTCTGCTTTGTCATGGGAAGGAGGAGGAGGAAGACGAGGAGGAGAAGGAGGAGGCAACTCGCTGATGGAGTCCACCCTGAACAGGAGAAGAAACGACTCATTATGTCATTTCAAAAACAATCAGTATTAAAGTGTAAATGGTCATATAATGTAATGAACCCAGTTTTGTATAAAATGAGAGAAACACACCTGATGGGCCGAGGATTGGACCTCGCAGGCTGCTCTGTTACAACGCTGACTCCCGCCAGCCCTGACCCTGGTTTCTGGTGCTCCTGCAGGCCAATCACCTGCTCTGTGATCACACCCCAGTTGGCTTTCTTGGGCGGAGGTTCCATGAGCAAAGCTACCTGCTCTACCAGTGTGTCTATAGGTGGCAGCGATGCATTGGCGGGCGTCGGGTTTGCAGAAGTTCCATGCTCGCTGTCGAATATGTCATCACCGGTCATCTCCCCCTCCACGGCCTCCTCTTCTTCCAGGTCACAGGCCATCGCAATACGCATCTCTGGAGCCAGGTCCTGCAGCGTCCGCAGCCCGAGCTGAGAACACAATATACTTCTAAACGTTAACATACAGCAACATACCAGTGTTTCTAATGACACTCTAGCAAATATCAAGTGGTGGAAGAATTATTATACTTGAAGGTGACACAAGAGTGACACATGACACTGTCATTGCACAGTGATGACACATGAACCCTAACATAACATAAGCATTCTGTCATAAACCTTTATGACTGGTTTGTAATGTTTATGACATGTTCATGACAGTTTTATGTCCCTCTTTGGTAGATACTGTACCTTCAAGTAAAACGTGACCAAAATATCAAATCAGTCTATTCCTTAACTGGACTGAAAGTAGCAATACTACAAGGAAAGGTCCTGCATTAAAAATCACCAAGTAAAACTATAAAAGTATCAACATCAGAATGTACTACATTTCAGATTCTTATAGTCCTATATTATATTACTGAATTAGGATTAGTGAAGCATTAATGGGTTCATCATGGTATTGTTGAGGTTAATTTAATCACGTCATATGCTGCTGGGTAGTTTAATGATAATCATAAGAATAATATTTTGCTTTCTATATTTATTAATGGATTTAAGTTTGGATTAAAAATCGGATTTGTCAAAGTAGCTAAACCTGTCAAATAAATATAGTAGAGTAAAAAGCACAGTATTTGCCACTGACTGTAGTGGGGTAGAATTATAAAGTAGCATAAAATGGAAAAAACTTGAGTAAAGTCCAAGTTCCTTTAAAATTGTAAGTAACATTCCAACACTGCAAATATCCATAAAGTACCAACAAAGTTAAAGTCCATTTCCACACTTCGTCTTCTCTATGCAGAAGGGAGTTTGTGCAGAGTTTGACACTGAGGAAGGTTTTTTTGTGCTCACATTAAATCGGAGTTTATCATGAGTCCGTCAGAGCACGATTCTGTGACATCGAGTATGGAGCCAATCGAGTTTGAGTATGTAACTTACACAAATGTGATTTTTATATTTAACTTATAACCCCCAGTGCAAATATCAAGAATGACCTTTTCAGGGACATAGGAGACGTCTTATGTCTAGTAGGTAAACTTAAAAAAAAAAAAATTAAAAATAGCGTGTTCGTAGATTCATTTTTGGATCTTTAACAAAGTAACTTAAACTATCTTGTGGAAAAGAAAACGTGTTAGAGAATAATTATTATTTAAAGTGGAGTATTTTTACATGTCGGAATGGGATCTTTAAAGTGAAAAGCACAATTTGTGTGACCTGCAGTGAAGCCGCCCTGTCCTTCCTTTTGGATTTCCTCTCCCTCTCCTTTCTCTTGCGGAACTTTTTGAAATAGTCCTGAATCAAAAAGCTGGCGTAAAACTTCCCACAAGTCACCTCTTCCCCTGAGGAGGAAAAAAAGGAAGTTAGTGATGTGGAAAAATGTGAAATGTGGAAGTTCAAGTGAAGACCATACAATATATTTTTGAAAAGTGATTTTATTCCAATGCAGGCATGATTTCTGCTTTGACGATGTTTTTTTAATCAAGCTGAGAGCTATGTCAATTCTTGTTGTACCTCTAGGGGGAGGAATGACTTCATCAATGAGCTTGGGCTTGGTGCGTTTCCAGAGCTTCTTAATGATCAGCTTCAGCTCTTCGTTCTGCTGGTCGATGGGGCCTGAGGGGAACGACAGGAATACAACCTTTAAGTGAAAAAGCAGCCTAACAACTCTGACTCAGATACGACAGACACAACACAACGGGGGTTTCTGTCTATGTATGTGTACGAGATCTAACCTTCAGTTTTGATCTTGAGTGAGGTTCGCACAAGAGCAAACAGAGTAGCGCTGAAGGTGACTGTTCCGTCGGTGTGCAGTGGGACGTTCATCGCAACCAGTCTCTGAGAGAGCACGAGGCAGAAGGAGTGAGAGCTATCCATCTGCTCATGTTATTCACGTCAAGTGTGCGGCGCTGAATTTATGTCGACTTACCTTGCATGCAACCCGATGAGGACACAGTTTCCCAAAACCAAGAGGTGGCTGAATCCTACGCAGCAACGTGACGACGTCGATGTGTTTTATACGACCGCTGCGAGAGGCAGACAAACAGACATTTACAGAAAGATACGAATATTCTGGGAATATGTAGTGGGGACAAACAGAAGAGCAGACGGTTAAAGAGAAACGAATCATACGTGGCTTCTGGATCGTAGTCAGACCAAACTCTCTTAAACTCGTCCAGGTGGTGAGTGCCGAGCACCGTCCAGTCTCGTGTCAGGTACTCAAAGTTGTCCATGATGACGGCAATGAACAAGTTGATGATCTGGACAGAGAGGACAGAAACACAACAACTTGTGAACAGCCTGCCACGTATAAAAACAAGACTTTTAAACTAATTTATGATGATCTAATGTTTTACATTAGTATGTGTTTGCTTCCACATGTGTGCGATTATCAGAGTGGCCTTCATAAAGACGTATAGGTCACAAAACCCCAGCAGGACAAAGGGTTCAGGGTCTATTTTAGCAGCCAGGGCGCATCCCAATGGGTCTCTACCATGGAAGCAAACTAAGACACACACAAAGAGACATGAACCTGGATGGTCTGGCTTCAAGGAAACTGAGAACTGGAGATGAGAACTGTGATGGTGGTCTCAAATCAACATTATAAAATAGATGGAGTGCATGAAATGTGGAAGGTTGGCCTCTGTGCAAATTCACTTCTCTTTGCTAAGTAAAGACATTTCAGCGTGGGAACTTGCTGACATTTTTTTTTACTGTAAGGGAATTCAAGGTCCTCATTACACTCTATTATTAGATGGCATTGATGCTAATCTTAAACAGGTAATCTGTAACAGCCAATACTGTAAATCCAGGTCTGCAGCAGCTAAAATATGTCAGTAAATGTCAGATTAGACCCTGCTCGTACATTCTGCAGGTTCAAAGTCACCTTCACTGAACCTGTTTTAATGTCTTAAAATAGCACCGAAGTCATGGAAAAGTTACCAAACTATTCTCACCCATTTAAATAAGGATTTTGTTGATTTAGCCCTGCTGTCTGGATTGACAAAATCCACAGATGTGGGAGTTCTCTGAGGAGCTGGGAACTGGAGAAGGCAGGGTTAGCTTTCTAAAACGGTTACCACTCAGTTGCAGCAATTCTATCCTCTGTACTTTTATCTGACTTTAATCCCACTTGACACAAAAAAAAACTGTTTTACAGGCTGAATTAATCTGAATTAATTATACCTAGATTTAATTCGCAGTCATCAGGCTGTATTAAGTTATATCAAAAGGATGGAATGTGTTCTACTTGAAAATGACCTGAAAACCTAGTGATTAAAAAAACCCAAATCCTTAATCGTCCTCGGCTTCACTCACCAGGTAGGCACAGAGCATGAAGAAGCTGATGAAGTAGATGTAGGCCAAGTTGCTACCGCAGGAGAACTCTTCACCAGGCTCAGTGTCGGCTTCTGGGTCACAGCGTCTGCCCGGCAGAGCTGCCAGCATGATCTCCTGCCACTGCTCTCCTGTGGCACACCTACACAGACACAGAGACAGGGCAGCCTTTTCATTTCACCTGTATTTAATGCCTTCACTAAGATCTTTCACATCTTGTTTCAAAGAAAGAGAATGACATTATTCGGCTTTTGAAATATTGTGTTGGGGCATGACTCACTCCTGTTAGCAAATGTATGCAAGTATCAATTGCGCAAGTATCAATAACCCTTTGAAAGCTCTATTAAAATGTGTCTCTTTCTGGCTAAAATGGCTCACCGGAAGAGCACCAGAACAGCCATGAAGAAAGTCTGGAAGTTGCAGTTTCTGTTGATATGTGTGTCGTCATCGATGGCCACTTTCCCAAATGTCTGAAAGGAGACAACAGTGCACTGTAAGAAACAAACAGCTACAGCCATAGCCATCAATATGACTAGGAAAAACTTAGTCAAGTGTGGGTAGACTGTCATGTATGTTTTATATATAGTTTTAAGTTGGTGGATATGAGACCATTTAACTCCTGGATCACTTTAATAAGAGAGACTCACCTGCATGCCAATCACAGCGTAGATGAAAAAGATCATCGCGATGAGCAGACCAACATAAGGCAGGGCCTGAGTAGAAGAAAGTCAAAGGCACAATTACAGAAAATCAGTTCATATGAGCCATGAAAACAGCGAATCCTTTGTGTTATGTGAAATATTCACTTACCTGGAGCGACTTTACAAAAGTCCAGAGAAGCGTTCGGATGCCCTCTCCTTTGCTGAGCAGTTTCACCAACCTCAAGACTCGGAATAGACGGAAAAATGTGATGGACACTTTTCCACTCTCTCCTTTACCCTAGAACAGAAAAAAACTGTGTTGAGGCAAAACCAGGTGAATAAACGTATGGGTTACAGTGCTCGTACATATAGTCTCTCAAAGTATGAATCCAAAGAAAACGTTTGGAGTATTAGTGGTTGTGTTCAGCTCTCACCTCACCATGGCCGCCTCCTCCCTGGATCCATATTTCAGGGAATCAACAAAAGAGGAAAGTGATTAAAAAGCCATCAAATGGTTAAATCTTTGAAGTAAAAATAAAATTAAAAAAACATTTCAATGGATGATTGTTTGGATTTTTGTATTGTGTATCAATTAACAGTTCAGTTTTATATAATATTGTTTTAAAGTTGTCGCCACACTGCTGGGAATACAGTGGAGAAATTCTAATTTCTTTGGGTTGGAAAAAAACTTCAATACATTTATTCTAAAAAATACTGGAATCGGCCTATAAAATACCAACCAAACCCCCCAGAATTACCATAAAAAAAATACAGAGGATACACATAGGATACCTTTTGATTCTGGCAACTGGTTTTCTTCTGGGTTTTATTCCAAATAACACATGAACTGCTTTCTACACAAAGGGCTCTTTTTTAAAGTCTTTAAGTAGTTATGGTAATATTATTAAGGGTTCTGGAAATTTGAGTATTGAACAATTGTTGCTGCTAATGTTGTGGTGTGTTTTCGTAGTTGTGTCATGATGAATGTCATACTCTTGCTGCAACAAAAACCTGAACATGAACCCAATGTTGATGTGACGTTTTTTTAAAAATCATCCTTAACTTTTTTGAGCCAATAACAAATTGGAATTTTAGTTTGAGACAAGAAGGTAATGAATGGATCATGTAACCTTCTCATTTTTCACAGAACATTTATTCTGCGTCCAACTCATCGCATTAACAGAGACCAAACAGAAAAGAGTTCCACTACAGGCTCTTATCAAGCCTCTAAGACAGTACATCCCACTATTTCTCCACAGCAGTAGAAGGAACACTGGGACATAGCTTTAGAGCTTTTATTTTGTCAGCTCGTGGAACAAACTTACGCTTAACTCAGAGACGGCAATGTCCAACACGCTCCCCACGACAATCAAAGCGTCAAAAGAATTCCACGGATCGATGAAATAGTGCTGCGAAGGACAGAAGACGCACAGTGAGTCAAAAACAGACAGCGTTGACAGTCTTCAAAAGGTAAGAGAGTGAAACCTCACATGAACCCGCAGGGCAAGTAACTTGATAACCATCTCGATAGTGAAAACCACAGTGAAGATCATGTTGAGGATGTCCATGATGGAGGTGAACAGTTTAGACTGCTCGTAATGCTGGGAGAGAGAAGCAAAAACACTAAATGTTCTATCGCAACACTAAAACCAGTGGACATTTCTGTATTTCATCAAGGGGTTGTGGAAATGTTACCTGAACAGCCAGGGTGAGGGTGTTTCCCAGAATCAGCACAAACATGATGTATTCAAACTGGCTGGAGTTGATAATTCTCCAGAATTTGAGCTGGGACGGGTTTTTAGGAATGTAAATCTTTATAGGCTGAGCTTTGAGAGCATAGTACACACACTGGCGCTGCGCACAGGTGGGAAAAAAGAAGAAAGCACGATCACCATTTACTTTTGAAAAATGAAACATGTACCGCATGTAATTATTTATTTAATTAGTGTAAATAAGTGAGGTAACTAACTTGATTTTTGTTGAGCTCACAGTTTTTGAATTCGGCCTCGCCTTGCTCTCGAAATGTGATGATGACAAAACCCACGAATATGTTCATCATGAAGAAGGCGATGATGATGATGTAGATGATGAAAAAGATGGAGATTTCTACTCGGTAGTTGTAAATGGGCCCTCGATTGATGGCGTTGGCGTCCACGGCCCGGTAAAGGAGCCTTTATACAAAAAAACACAACAGTGAGGACAAATTCTATAGCCAAACATTGATTTAAAGACTATAAAGCCTGGTTATAGTTTTTTTTTTTTTTTCTACATTTTATCATTATTATTGTCACAAATCCCATCCGAAGAGAAAATGTAACAAAGGGTTGAAAAGTGTTGCCAAACTGATATTCCGTATTCCTCATGGAGCTCCATTGTTTTAAAAAAAAAACATAAATAAACCACACTGTTGTATTAGGTGACATACTCCTTCAATATAATAATAATAATGTAATTCATTTATTTTTGAATTAACCCCACATAACTCCAATAGACACTACACATGTATCAATTCACAGCAGAAAATAGTCCCTGAGAAAAACACTATTCCCTGCTGTTAATAATATTTTGTAAATCCTCAAGTGCCCGGCTCTTCTACGTCATTACTGAGCCATTTATCAAAATTAAACTACATATTTGGGACCAATTTTTACAGATTTCCATCTTAAGTAAGAACGGAAACAGATTAGGAAAATCAGAAAGTTTTGGCAGTCAAAATCATCCATCCTGGATTTTTGATTTTCATGGGATTTGTTGAAAATAAATAACACCAGCCTTTCAGTATCTATTGCATTGATAGAAACAATGTAGTACGATGGAAGTTCCTACTCACTGTGGCCAGCCTTCGAATGTCGACACAGTGAACAAAGCCAGCATGCCCATGAGCACATTGTCAAAGTTGAAATCACTGTTTTCCCAAATCCTCTCTTTCACCATGGGATGGTTCATATCCCCGTCCTGATAGACCACAAACGTTCCCCTTAAATCAAACACATACAAACAGTACATGACGGTCATGACCGATACCGAAAGAAATGTTTGGTTATTTAAAAATACGATATTCCGATATGTATAATTCCAGAAACGCGTGACTAAACATACAAAAATGTCCCTAACATTAGTTATTTGTAGGTATTTATGAGTTCTCGTTAAAATAATGTGCTAATAATTTGTTTTATTATCAGAACAGAACCAAGGAACATCAAAATGTATTAAAGTTCTGATACATAAAATGTCTAAAAATAGTTTCAGAGTGCCCTCCGGTGGACAAACAATGCAACACCGACAATCATATTATCGTTGACCATGTTTTACCGTTTTATTTTATTTTTTAAATTTTCGTTTTAATATATCAGAATTATTTATTTGTCATTATAAAGGCTTCTGAGGAATTCGATAATAAATGCGATACGATAGATCGGGAAATGCCTAATATCGGCCAATAATATCGGCCGATATATCGGTCGGGTAATAGAAGACATGTTATAGACTCTCAAGAGCTGAATGTTGTGTAGAAAAATGAGGAAAAGGGAAACTGACTTGCACTCGTCAGGAGTGTGTTTGGCTTCATCTGTGCAGCTGTAGAATCTGCCCTGTGACATTAAATACAAAATACAGAAAGTTAAAACTAAAAACACTCAGTGGCCACTTCCCTTTTAAAAATGAGTGGGTGAAAGTAAAATACACAATGTAATGCAGTTCTATACAACCGCTGTTTACAAAGCTCACAGTGTTCAGATTTGGTGACATTGTTGGAGATGTGTAAATTAAATCCGGTTTATAATTAAGGGGGCAAACACCTAGGACAAGAATGCAGTCCAGTACAACACCACTAACCATGACCTCAATGCTGAAAAGAAAAATGATATACTGAAACATAGAATTTCATAAGAACCTCTATGACAGGGTCAACAAAAAGAGAACATGAGCAGCATAAAAGCAAGTTTGAGAGTTTGTACCTAATAGTGTGGCCACTGAGAGTAGAAATCAAAAGGCTCAAATCATGAACAAGTACCTTGAAGAGCTGCACTCCAATACAGGCAAACATGAACTGAAGGAGTGTTGTGACAATTAAGATGTTGCCGATGGTGCGGATCGCCACGAACACACACTGCACCACATTCTGTGAACACCAACGGAGACGCGTTAGCTTTGAATGGCAACAAACTAGACTTTATTTACACTAAATACATAGCAAATTACACCAGAAAAAGGGCAATGTAATGCAATAACCCTGCAATAAACACACTTACTTACTTAATATATCATTTGAAAAAAACAAAAAAAAGATGAATGAAAGAGAGTTTACCTTTAGTCCCTTGGCTCTGTTAATGGCTCGAAGAGGCCTGAGCACTCGCAGCACTCGGAGGATCTTGACCACAGAGATAGCACTTGAACTGAGAGCAACAATGCAAAGATATTTGGAGTCAAGGAAACTGAAATTTTAGCAAATACATAATTACATAGGATACAAAAGAATAGGGCACATTGGACTGGGAAATAGAGAGTAGAACAGCATTGGGCAAATGAAACACTTTAAAGAGACATCGCTGTTTCCACACATCACAGCTACACAACAGTGACTCCTATTGATTTTTTCTGTCAGAATACAACAGTGCAGTTGGTGTTAGAGGGGCATCTACTCACTGTAAAAAGAAAGACGTGAGGGACACACTGACAACCAGCAGGTCAAGAAGGTTGAAGGCGTTTCTACAGAAAGAGCCAGTGTGCAGGAACGCTCCGTAGACTGTCATCTAGACATGAGCGAGGGAGCGAAGAAACAAAGTTAAATGTTGTAGACGTTATGTGTTATTAAATCACACCCCGCTTAACCGTTACCTTTAGTACAATCTCCACTGTGAAAACCGAGGTGAAAACATAATCGGCATAACCAAGCACCTGAGGATGAGAGGAAATAGATTTTAGTATTGGGTTGGTTTATTGGGAAGGTAAAAATGAGCAGATGGACATGGTTTGCCGGTATGAGGCTCTGATGTGGTCTTTCTTACTATGTTCCTGAATGAGTGGGATTTGATTGGATCCTCAGCAGCCAGGGAAATACTACTCATGATGATGAAGATGAGAATGAAGTTGGTGAAGTAGGGGTGATGGATGAGGTTGTGGCAGGCGACTCGCAGACTGAGAATAGGATGATAATTGCAAAAGGAAAGTGGATTATTATGTGCAATGTCTGTATTGTTAGTGTTATAGAAGTACAGTAAAATTAGGTTGATTTGACGCAGATTACCAGTTTTTCTTTCCAAGAATGAAGAAGGAGCTGCCATCAGGGATTGGGACTATCTTCTCTTTGGGCCCTGAGAACTCAGGCTTTAATGGAGCAACTCCTATGATTAAATAAAGAGCAAAGAAGAGAGTTTTAAGAGACAGTTTACGTCTTTAATCGGCATGTCTGCTGTTTTTCCTGCAGGGCGTGGTGTGCATCGGGCTCACCCTCCAGTCCTTCGATGGCCCTCAGCTCCTCGTTTTCCTGCCAGTCGTCCTCATCGTTCTACACACGGGACGAAAGATTAGCTGTCTGGCATTTCCCTTTAACGAAGCCCAATATGTTCAGTAAAGAAAGAAAAATATTCTCTACCCCTGCTTCTTCATCCTCTTTCTCATCATCATCATCCCACTCTTCTTCCTCGTCCTTTTTCTCCCTGAAAAAAAGAAACTGCAATTAATCTAAAGGGTAAATAGTTTGAAAATGATATTTTTGCATGGACTAAATAAAATGATCATTTAGTGCAGCAGGAAATGGAAGGATGGGTCAGCTCTAAATGTGTCCGGTGCGACTGCTCACTATCATCTTTTCTTATGTCAAACTTACTCGACTTTGGTCTTTTCGCCGCCTCCTGCCAAGTTGTCCACAGCGATGGCCAAGAAGACATTGAGCAGAATGTCTGATCACAAAATTAAGGAGCCCCATTTCTTTTCTTTGCAGTTGGAATTAAAGACCAATCATTTAATGCTCAGACTTCAAAAGGATACAGTTACCACAGACAAAGAGGATGACAAAGTAGATGCACACCACCATGTTGGGGAAGATAGGACCTCCATAGGCCATGATGCCGTCGTACATCACAGCGTTCCAGTCCTCTCCGGTGAGGATCTGCAAAGAAAAGAGAAACACATTAGACAGACGGAGTGAGAGACCGGTAACTGATACCACAATAGTAGGAAAGAGCAGAGTAACATTGTGAAATATAGAGGAGATTTAAATCACCTGGAAACAAGTGAGCAGAGCCTGGGGGAAGGAGTCAAAAGTACTTCTCTTCATCTGAGTCTCGTCAAAGTTGAATTTGCCTCCAAATAACTGCATGCCCAGCAAGGCAAAGATGATGAGGAAGAGGAAGAGCAGGAGCAGCAGGGAGCAGATAGCCTTCATGGAGTTGAGGAGCGAGTTGACCAAGTCGGACAAAGCAGCCCAGTGCCTGGAAATAATAAAATCAAAGAGAACAAAGTCATGATAAAAAAAAAGCAGGTACATCTACAACACAGCTTTCTTCCTCATGCGGCCAACTGATGTTTCACCACTAAACTCTGGCGCCAATTACCGAGTCATCTTGAATATCCTGAGCAGTCGGATGCAGCGCAGCACGGAGATGCCGATGGGCGGGATGAATTCCAACTCAACGAGCAGCGTCTCGAGGATGCCGCCGCACACCACGAAGCAATCAAAGCGGTTGAACAGCGCCATGAAATAGATCTGCAGGCCAAAGGCGTACATCTTCATCAACATCTCCAGAGTGAACAGCAGCAGCAGGATCTTGTTGGCTCGCTCTGAAGGACAAACAGAGAAGAAGAAGGTATATCTTTGTTTACCATCAGCGAGTTCAAGTGTAGACTTGGAGTACAGCTCGGCAAAGGTTAAAGTAAAAGGAGGAATGAATTCTTACCTTGCATTTCTGTCAGCCACTTTGGCTGTCCGTAATGCTCGGAGGCGCTGGCCACCGTGTTGAGAAACACCAGCAGAAGCACCAACCAGTAGAAGTTATTGGTCTTGGCGGCCACACGGCAGTTCTTCCTCATTGTGTGATTCAACTGGCACAACTGGTCGCTAAAAAGGAGACACAATAGTGTTTTGAATGAGGTGTGCATATTGAAAAGGGTGTAGCAACTAATAAAATTCCTAAGGAGCGCTTTGGAATGAGCCCTTTTTTTATTTTCTCATCTTACCAGAAGCTATTGGCCATCATCTTTGCCCTGGAAAATGAGCAAATCATTAATTGACTTCACTAACGCCTGCATGCCAGTGATTTAAAAAAAAAAAAAAGCTTATTATTACAGTTATTTCTCTGTTCCCTTACATGAGAGAAGCACAGAACCCACTGTCATCATCGAGGTATGCTATATCATCATCTGAGTCTGACTCGGCTGAAAACAGATAAGTACCGGCTGTTAAATAGAATCGTGTAAAGAACACAAACACAATACCAGACCGTGACAGCTGACCTACCTCCACCATCCTCACTGTGCTTGTACCAGCCGAACTTCTTCATCATCTTTTTCTTTGCTATCGCAGCACCTTTGAAGTCAAAAAGCCAGGTGATGTATAAACACAAAGCTACGCACAATTTATTTGGGTTTGTCGACATGAATCTGTGTTGAACTGACGTTTGTTTCCTTCTTCGTCCACATCCTCGGCCTCTATGAGCCAGTCCATGTAGCCTATCATGTCCTCCTCCATCTGCTTGCTCTCCTGTGCCTTCTGCAGCTCACCACGCGCCACGGCCTTTTCCCTTTCCTTGGAGAACTCTCTGTGCACACACACACAAGATCAAGAAACTCAGTCAAAAACAGTGAAAACAAACGTATGGGATTCATTTTGTTTCTCATAACTAGGGCTGGGTATTGCCGTACTCATAACACACGAGATAGGCCCAGAAAGCCAAGTGTGTCACCAACCTACCCGCTCAACACACCCAATACGAGATTGATAATGAAAAAGGATCCAAAGATGACCAGAGAAACAAAGTAGACCCATGGAATCTCAAAGCCAATGGCATCATTCATCTGTGGAGAGAGACAAAGTACAAGAACAAGAAGTTAAGTATTTCTTTTTCTTTAAATTCAACCAGCAAATGTAGAACTGTGGCGGACCCAGGAGCATGTGTGTGTACCCAGTAGAGAACATCTGTCCAGCCCTCCATTGTGATGCATTGGAAAACTGTCAGCATGGCGAAAAAAACGTTGTCGAAGTTTGTGATGCCGCCATTGGGGCCCTCCCACTTGCCCCTGCATTCGGTCCCGTTCCCGACACAAAAGCGCCCGCTCCCGGCAAACGCACAAGGTGACGGATCATCTTCCACCATGAGACCTGGAGCAGAGAACAGCGTTGAGCCCACACATCCCTGAAATGTGAACACTGCAGAAAATCGGCTTGAGTTTAGGGGGCACAGACCTGTGCTGGTGGAGTAGCACGTCTTGTGCATCCTGCCGATAAAAAGCTCCAAGCCGATGATAGCATAGATGATGATGACGAACATGACCAACATACCGATGTGCAGAAGGGGGACCATGGCTTTCATGATGGAGTTCAACACAATCTGTAAACCTGACAAGGCAAACACATTTTTCAGCAGCGCATGTGCGATGGAGCACAGGAACACACATGCAAAAACACATATCGCACAACTGCAATGAATGAAAAACACACTTGGCACTCCAGATACGAGCCGAAGTGGTCGTAACACCCTGAACGCTCTGAGGGCTTTGACATCCAGGCCTCCAGGTTTTCCTGCAGCATGATGGGCCTCTCCTGGCTTATGATCTGTCATGCCCTCTGCTATCACGCTGAACAACCTGCGCACACACACACACACACACATAAGAACTGTCAGAACTTTACTTCTTATTAGGGATAGGACATTTGCAGATGCAAATCTTGACTATGTAAAGCACCAAAATACCCGACAATGACGATAACAAAATCAAGCAAGTTCCATCCGCTGCGTATGTAGGCGCTGGGGTGCATGACTAAACCGTAGGCAAGGATTTTAGTGAAGGTCTCGATGGTGAAGATGACGAGGAAGACATACTCAACTTGTTCCTAAGACGAAAAAGAAAAGGCCTTGTAAAGATGTTTGGCAAAATTGCAATGACATTTGTAAAAGTCAGCGAGTGCGTCTGACAAAGCTGAATATGGAAGAGTGTTGAAGAAAATGTCAAGTTATTGTCACAGTGAAATAAAGACATTTGGAAACGGATTTCTCTTTGTCACATACAGCAATAAATGGCATTAACTGACTTCTTCATGCGGCGTTCTTGAAAACCACGTGCTATCATTAAAGGCTGACTGTGGTGGCTTTCTAACCTCTTAACCCACTGCCTAACCCATGCTTAAGCATGTCCCCGGATCCCTTTTCTGTAACCTTCAGCTTAATGCTTCTAATCACCGCTACCCCTGTCACTAGGCTCTTAAGTCAGGCTGACACAATAATCCTGCCATGATGTGGTTTAGTGCAAGATGACTTGAATCCAAAAAAACTCTTAAACATTCACCAAAACTCGATGCAAAAAAATGGATGATTTTACCTGATGATACAGTTAGTTACTGAAGGTAAGTGTATGTTAAACTGTCAGCTTACATGCTTTCTGCAATCCAATAAAGAGATCTCCTGAGATCCATCCTGTTGCACGTCTAGGCGTGTGTGTCCCTGACTCCCTGCGACCCTTTTTACTAAAAGGACTTAAAATGTAATTCAAATATTGGATGCTTTTTCCTCTCTCTGCAAACAAGGTTTAAGGAGGAGGATTGTCTCTAAAAAATGTGACTTTTTCCAAATACACGTCAAGCTGTTTGTAGGTCCCATTGCTTCATATTTCCGACATGCCAAAGTAAAACAGGCTTGTTTCCAGTCTGACCGCCCGAAAATTTGTAATTCCCAGAAAAAAAAATGTATCAGAAAGAGAAAGACAAAGAGAATAGACAAAGACGAGGCAGATGGGTGGCTGTTTAAATCAGTCATGATCCCTGATAAGGTCACCTTAACGAGGTCATAGCGCAACTTCTTCCCCCTCTAACACCATTCCCATCCAACGGGACACTTGTACCTTCTCACTAATTGTTGCTACCTGCCGCAATCAAAATACTCAAAATAGGAACATAAGAACATACAAAAGAAGCTCAGACACTGTACCTCACATGGACATCTCAACAGCTTCATTTGTTCCCCTGAAAAGGTATCAACTTGCCGTCAAAAACCTTCTTCAGGCTTTCAGTTCCCAAGAAGAAGAAGAAAGCTCTGAATGATCAAAGAGCTTCAGCATCTAATTGAAGCTATACTTGATGTCACATTCTCCATGTCGGGCCCTTTAGATCGCTCTTCAAACACTTTTTGCTCTCACAGCTCGTCTGACCGATCTGTTGACTATCTATTTGTCCATGCATCATTAAAGCATAGTATGCAGGGTATGTATGGGTGCATCAGTCATACAAATAAGGGAATGAACAGAAGGAACTATTAGACTAAGACTGGAAACACCTCCAGGACCTTCTTCCTGTTATAGAAAAACCCAGTAGCAGCTTTCTTCAGACTTTGATGTCTCACACACAAGCATTTATTGATCTTGATTGAGAAGATTAAGGTCGACAGTACAGTTTAACCACGATGTGCTAGTCTGCAGAGTCCTCCCCGACTCTCAGGTCCTGTGCCTTTTCCTGATGCTTACATCCCTAGCCCCGACTATCAAGTATGTGACATCTCAAGCTATCGGTGGCGCCAAAGAAAGGATGATTACCCGACTTGACCTCCAAAAAAAGATAGTCCTGGGGAAAAAAACAGTCCCTTATCATGCATTTGTCTACGTAGGCTCCCTTATTGAGACAGGGAGGCAAGCACAGAATCAGGTTTGCTTATCCGAGACTGGATGAATACTCTCGTCCCCTGTCCTGTGACCTATGATGACCTGATGTCTAAGCTTTCCCTTTAGTCTTATCATGCCACTACATGGCGTTTCTGGAAATTCCACCACAGTGGCAATGTATGTGTTTAATTCTCACTAGATAACTGACAACGATACAACCTGTGCTAGAATATAATGCGGAAATAAAGATTCTTCTACTAAGTCACCAGTTTTTTCCACCTTTTCCTTACTATGTGATACTGTGGCGATTCCATGAGATATTGCAGTACATAAACTTATCGGAGCCTTAATACCAAGCTTAGGTTGCCATGAACTTTCAAAATGAGTTAAAGAGACAAGGTAGGTTATGCAACTGTATATCTTTCCGCCGACAAACTCACCAGTTTGTGATTGGTAGCGTTGGAGTCGTCGTCAGGGTACGGCTTGGTGACGCCCATGGCCACACAATTGGCAAAAATAGCAAGTAGAATGAAAATATCAAACGGCTTGAGGATTGCAGTTAAGGGCACAACAGACCTCGTGAATGCATCTGTCCAGGAATATAGGAACAACAGCATAACCATACTTCACACTAGGGGTGGGACAAAATATCGATACGGCGATATGTTGTCCTTCTTCGTGCGATAGGTGAATCGATACACTGGTGCCAAATCAGGACATTTTAATGACTAAAAAAGGCTCTCTTGAGTAGATTTCCCTGCTCCCAGAGTTGCTACTTGATGGCTCACTGAGGTAGCGCTCAACACATGAATGAGGAAAACTAGACCATAAGTTAACTATCAACGGACCAGATGCCCCAGCCACATTTCAGTCTAAATTACAGACCCATGGTTACTCTATAGTTCTGTAATATTAATATACAGACTAAAAAACATCTGCTTAAGAAATGTGCTGTTTTCTAACAGTATGGACTTGCAGTGAATAGAGAAAGAAAACCTGAACGTAACCCGTTTACGGGCGTTTTGTAGTCATAGTTAGACCGATATCAACATTATTGCACAATTGCTGTATTGTGATATTATGTAAGCCATGTATTGCGTATTGTATCGGGAGTTACCATATGATTCTTGTGAACACATTATACATTTGCATGGAAGGCTGTCTGCATAACATACATAAACCGCTGTGCACCGACTCAGAGAAGGATATTTCCACTCGACTAGGGCCAGGGCTGCCATGCGGATGGGGTTGCTGAGGGTGAGGCAGCAAAGAGCTCGGGGGGCCCTGAGCGCCGACTTGTTGGCCTGCATCGCCTTCTTGGTCCCCCCTCCTCTTTTTCTGGCGGAGCCAGTTGACCCCAGGGTGTCTGTTTTTCCTCCATCCCCCCCAGGGGGGGCATCTGTCAAAAACAAAAACCCACAGCAATTATGTTAATCTATGTTTTTTTTTAAAGCATCCTGAATGTGAAGTACAAGAAAGTAAAAAAATAGGTATCACATGACCAAATCAAAATGTATGCTGTGATTTATTATATTCTTAGCAAGTAAATGTTCTTTGCTAATAGAGGCGTGGGTCTTATGTTTAGGAGGATACCTTTACTACCACTGCATCAAGACAACTCTGTGGCTAGTTACTGCTGTAATACATAGTGTGAGTTCTCTCTCCCACCACTTCATTTCATTACTAATATCAGCTTAAAGTTTATTATCCAACACAATTAGGCAAGGATTTGACCCTGGCTGTAGCAACAGACAGGTATCCTGTCCCGGAGGCCTCATATTAATAGACCAGATGCGACCTACTTATTTAGTGGTAGCATTTAGTCCGGTACTATCCCCTACCAGGCCCATGATCACCTGGTGACAAGGCCCTGCATAAAGAACACGCCTGAGGTCCAGTTATTGGCATCTCACTCATGTAAATAGCCTCACAGGAAGAGCCGGAAATATGGCACAGATATCATAAACATGCTTTACTACCAGGATGGACTAGTTTTGATCAATGTTGTCAACTTGACAGAATATCTGGAAGTATTATTACAACAAAATGATTCATCTTACACCTACACTTCAGCACATAGCTTTACAGTGCATTGTTGTTGTTTTGTTACAATGGTGCATATTCTTCTTATTACTTACTACATAGACTATTCTTCCTATCTCAACTCGTGGGACGTCGTAAGGAGTTCCTACCTTTCTTGTCCATGTCCGCAGTTTAACACCACGAAATCACTTCAGAAAACCCAGCATCAACTTCTCAGGGGATCTGCGATGCGTAATGGATCACAGATAGGAATTTGGGCCCAAAAATACTTTCTAGGGTTTAAAAAAAATAAAAAAAAAATAAAGGACCATCTGCTGCCTATCATTTCATATCGACGCGCAGCACGCCGGTGCAGCCGAGTCGCTCCAGGCCATTCTGCTCGCCGCTTGCTTTCAGCCGAGAAATCCAATTAAAGCCGATTTCTGGTCATTTCTTACGTGGGTAGAAAAATACAAAAAACGAATGGCTTTTATTCACACAGGCACATGAGGGTGAGGGAATATTAAAACACACGCGTCCCCATATCCGCGGTGGTCAGTCGGTAGGATTAAACTAGTTGAGCCGTTTAAAAGGATGACAGTGGAAATCTTTCCAGGGGAAGGTGGAGGTAAACTCAGGAGACGCTGTGCCTCTGTGGGGCTTCTTTATAAAAGCTATAGTCAAACGGAATGGAGGAATATTAAGAAGTACTGGCATGATAGACAAGTTGAGATCACTACTGTAAGTTTGAGAATAATTCAGGACCTTGGACAGAAGCAGCCGATGGGTGCAGTACCAGCTGAAAGACGACAGGGGGCGTTCATTCACAGTTAATGTGTGTAGTAATACGTGTGTAGTGTCACAGGTGATTATCTTACATAAGTCCATAATTTAGGATTTATAAAGGTAGGGCAATGTGAAAGAATAACACCATCTCAGGTCTTAAAGAACATCTGATGCCTTTATTTTTTATCAGCTTTCGCAAGATAAATAACACATAAAATAAACATATTTTTCTATACACAGTTTGACAGTTAAACACTAGATCACATTAAACCATCTCTCTCCTGTAGGAGGTGCTACGATTTTAAGGAAACAGACAGAGAGATGGGGTTTAAAAAGTGCTCGGTTGGATAATGCAGCGATCAAAGTGACGACTAAAGGTGCATCTTTTGGTAATTCAAGCCATTTATTCCACGAGTTGTGCTTTTCCTTCTAATAATTAAAATAATAACAAGTGAACAATGACTCCAAATGACATGAGCTGCCAGGTGAGGCAAGACCTTATTGAGAGAAACTGCAAACAAAGAATAGACTGTTGAACCTGGACACATATTAAAGCACACACATCATTTAAAAACAAACACACGCGCGCGCGCACGCACACACACACACACACACACAGTTATTTGCATTGGTTGTCAAACATAATAAAAGACTTAAGACTACCCTACTCTCAGAATACCACTTTCTGTGGTAAAACCTCACTAACATCTCATTTTTCTTATTCCTTCACCTTTCTGCCTTGCAGCCATTAAAACACAAACTGCACTGTTTACTAGATCTGTGCGTACAAATATAAGATCCTTGGAAGCTTAAATGATTAGTTTAATGTTTTGGGAAAACGTATTTACGCCTTCTTGGCGATAACTACATGTGATAGATGCTAACATGTTAATTAGTGGGAGTTAGAGGTGCTGGTAGGTGGATTATTTTTTTTACTTTTGGACAGAGCAAAATGTCAAACGCTTCCTTTAATATATATGTTGCCTACATGTTGAATAATCAAAGTGATTTAAAGCCAAAAAGATCACAGTGAAGACAGAATAACCGTTAAAGGTGCCGTAGGTAAGACTTTAGCATCTCATGCAACACTTTCTGTATTAAAAAGGTGCTGTAGGTTGGATGCAGGACTTAAAAAATGTGAACATTGACAACTTCTCAGTCCCTCCCCCCTTTCTTACTACAGGCTGTTTGTAGTGGCAGAAGAGCCAGATTTTTTTTTTTTTATTACCTGCTTCATGTAGTCTGACTCGAACATAGGGTCAGTTTCAGCAAATATGACGGAAAGTTAGTTTTATAAGGTGCAACAATGAGGTTGGTCACCAACACTCACTCATAAATCACTTAAATTCACAGTAATATGCCCCTGAGGTATAAGAATATAGTGCAAGTACTTGACACCGCTGTAGAGACCAGTATCTCCACAGCCTGGTCATCCTGGCACCTCCTGCAATGTCTGGTGTCCCCCCTACTGGTCTCACTCACTGTGTCCACAGCTGGTCTCAGTCCTTGCTGCTCTCTACTGAAACTGTCCCTTTCCCCCCTGTTGCTGACCCCCATCCTTTGGAGGCAACTGACTGGGGTCGTCTGCAAATGGAATAGCTGAAGAAGACAAGGAGGACAACAAAAAGTGAATTTATCAGGATTCTGTGACAGTATCCTGTTTATCCAAGGTATAAATATAATGAAGATAAAATATATGTACACTTAGACATTAAAAGTGAATGTTCAATTAACCTTTGATGAGCCCACTTTATTCACCAGTGATGTCCTACTTTTCACAGAATAGGCCTTATTAGAGGAAGATATTTGGACATGTCATAGTTGGAAAAGCAGAGGTGTAAATGGCTGTCTTTGGCTTCTACAGGACTGACACCAAGACACTTACCCATAACAAGCCATTGTAGCTCTGCTGGAGGTGCTTTGACGCCACATTTTCTCCATTTGACCAGTTATTTAGAGGAATACAAGGATCTCTATCTGTTTAAAGAGGCCTTTCTCACACTGAGCAGACCGCCACAGTGTGCTTCCAGTTGCAAACTGTGGTCATTCACTAATGATTACTGCTTTGCATAAGTGCATGCATATGGCATACTAGCCATAATGCATGGAGATTACTTGTGTTCAGTAGAAAAGGAGACTCTAATTACATTGCATGAGTACTATGAGGGACTAAAAGAGTTTCCTCTTGTTCATTTAAACCAGCAATAATAGATGTTTTGAGCACGTGAGGGTGGCAGAAACAACTAACCCCGAGTAACACCATTTACATATAATTTATATAAAAGAAATGTTGATTATAGCCATTAAAGTACAATTTGCCTAACTCATTCAGGTTCACTTACGGTTCTGAAACTGCTGCGCTGTATATCTGGTTAGAAGGATCCCAAAACCCTCAATGAGAGCGAGCAATATTCCCCCCATCATGGCAGAGCCCATCATAGTCAACGGCCCACCTGGAAAAAAACACAAGATTAATTGACTCAAACTAGTTAATGTGATGTGGTCAGTTTGTGGTAATATATGGACTTTCTCTTACTGCGGGCTGCCAGGATGGCCCCCGTCATAGCACCGCTTGTTATAGAGTTCCAAGGATCCTCTTTCCCTCTCAGGCGAACTAAACCACAGTCGATGGTGGAGAAGAGCCCTCCCCAAACAGCAAAGCTACCTGCAAAACCACCCAAAAAAGTGTGTGAATTGAGTTATCAGCAAATAAAATTTAATAACTGGGCTTATGCATTTGATATGAACAAAGCAGGGATTATATTTAACTCTAACATGTGCCATAAGACGTGTTCAGACCTCCTCACCTCCAATCTGTGGAGCTCTTATTCTCACTGCGTTTGCACTTCCTCTCAGTCTGTGTCCAACACCCTGAAACATTGGAGAAGTGTTGAATTCTGCTTTTAAAAGTGACGACAGTCAGAGCAAATACTAAAAAAGTATTATCATAACGCAGTGAACTCACTGCGGGGGCATTACGAAAGCCCTTGATCGCCTGGAATACTCCTCCCCCGATTGCACCCATGGTAAAAGCCCCTCCGCAGTCATCCACTATTCTCCAGGGACTGCCGAGTAGAAGAGAGGGGAGAAAAATGTATCTTCCCCACTAACACAGAACGTTTAGGGAACGTTAGTTTTTGGTTCTCTAAAGGTTAGTTCGAACCAAACCAAAAACTAACGTTTAGGGAACGTTCCCTCCGGGTTATAACTTCCCTAAACGTTCATTTTTTCAATGTAAAAAGTTGCCGGTTTCCGGGGACAGTCCCCGGTTTTGGTGACCTGTCCCCGGATATGTCCCCGGTTTTCACCGTGACTGACAGACCCAAAAGTGTAATGAAAGAAAGAAAACACTGACCAAACGGAGCTGATAGTCGCTCAAGACAAGCTCAGAGCTGTTTTAGTAAGCCGTATTTTACGATGCTAAAATCACTGATTATTTACATGGAGTCTGGTGGGTTTAGCCAACGCAATTTCGCGGGCTTTTATGTTTTAAAAAAGGATCTTAATCTTTAACAGAAAGGTCGACCTCCTCAGAAATCCTTTCCATAATATTGTCTGTTGGGTGAAACAGCTCTAGGTCTAACGTTAGTGTCCCCGTTTTAAGTTTTACAAAAATAAAAACATGAAGTGTTTTGAAGGTAAATCCGCTTCTGAGCTCAAAATGTCCCCGGATTTTGTCTGAGAAATCTGGTCACTTTATGCTAAAGCGAAGACTATCTCTTGTTTACAGCCCTGACCCTTCACTAAGCTAAGCTAACCGGCTAACGCACAGAGCCCCTCCGTTCACTCTCACGGCCACTGTAATATGACATTAAAATGACAAAACTATGTCCGAGTATAACAATGTTCAAGATACAACCAAAGGGGAGTGTTTTAAAAAAAACGAAACTTACCAAGGTTCACGGGCATATTCCTCCATGTTTGTTATAGCCGGGAGAACGGAGCTACGTCATCATTGTGCGCGCCGTGTGCTGTTGTGGGAAGCCGTGTCGTCCATTCTCCTCGAAGATCAGAGAGGCGATTTTTCTTTATTTCACCAAAAAATAGGTAACGTGGATTGAGTTTTCATTCGTTAACCCATCTATGTAAGTGTAGCCTTTAGTGTTAGTGTAGTTTGGGGGGATTCATTCGTTGTTTTGTTCATCCAGTTGCTGCTATTGGAGTCTTCGATAGCCCCCCCCGATGCAGTAGTTTAATGCAAATGCATGTTATATCGTGCATAACGCAAATTATTTCAAATTCCAGAATATCACTCTAATTCATAAAGAAGACCTTTTCCTAAACAGAGTATCTTAAAGTAGCCTAGCGACACAAGCTAACGTTTTAACCTACTGGGAGCAGCAGAGGTGCTAAAGCATGCAGGGATGGAAAATGGGTTTAAGGGTTTTGATCCGGATTCAGGGACCTTTCCTTACACCTTACAGAGTCCCAGCCCTGGTTAAGTCCGTGCTTAGTCCTGTTGCTCTGTATCATACTGTAGACAGTGTAGACAACTGTTTGTTGCATTATTATGTAAAAGCCAATCACAGCACAGCGCCAAGAGTGACACCATATAACGCTTCCATACTTTATTCTTTAAAGGTCCCATGACATGGTGGTCTTTGGATGCTTTTATATAGACCTTAGTGGTCCCCTAATACTGTATCTGAAGTCTCTTTTATATAGACCTTAGTGGTCCCCTAATACTGTATCTGAAGTCTCTTATATGTAGACCTTAGTGGTCCCCTAATACTGTATCTGAAGTCTCTTTTATATAGACCTTATGACCTCATAAGGGGCAAGATTCCAGTTCAGCCCATCTGAGCTTACATTTTCTTAAAGGCGGGGCAGGATCCCCAGGACTCGGTTTACACCTAGCCCCATTTCTAGCCACTGGGGGACCTTCGGCAGGCTGGGGGATATATTCATATTAATGTAAAAAAAAAAGAAAAAACTCATAATGTGAAATTATCATGCCATGGGACCTTTAAGTCCTCAAAAAGAAATTGTAACTCCATCTAATTGTAATTGTGCTCCATCAGTAAAGTGTCTCGAGATGACTCTTGTTATGAATTGATACTATAAATTAAATTGAATTAAATAGTTTAGGATAACAGGGTGGCTCATGCCACTCTGACTAGAGAAGTACTTTGCAGTGATGATGGGAAATTAAACCGTTATTTTAATGTTGCGAAATATAATTTGAGTGTTTTGAAGCTGTCCACGCCACCAAACACTTGTTTCTTTTTAAAGCACTTTTGATACATCTGGCAATTATTTTCTCAATTAATCCATCAATGCCATATATTTTTACAAACTACAAAACTACAAAAATGATTTATACAAAATGCCAAATATTTTATTATCAATTTGTTTTCCCTAACCAACAATAACCAACAACCCAAAACCGAAGCAATATTCAGTTTAGTGTCACTTAAGCCAAAAATACATCCAAAGAATTATATATATATTTAAAATGTTAGATTCAAGAGACTCAGGATTTGCTTTATTGTCACGCATGAAAGACAAGGGTAAGCTAAGACAGCTACAGGGAACAAGAAACATATCTAAGGAGAACATTATAATAAAATGGAAAATAGTCAATCCCCAATAAATAGTAAAATAAAGCTCTTATCAATTTCATTATATTTTAAGGATTGGGTTAAGTAGACTTTTTTTTGGATAGAGGTCATTATCTGTGTCTCCCTGCTTCCGGCTGCTGAATTCAGTGGGTGGTTTGCTGTCCTGGTTGCATCATCATCATCATCCTCATCATCCTCATCATCATCATAAGTCAATCCTCCCTTCTCTCTGTTGCAGGATGCCTCTCCCCGCGGCACTGCTGGCCCGCTTGGCCAAGAGAGGCATTGTCAAACCATCAGACCAAGGTAGTAGAAAACGCTTGACAAGCAAACCCTAGGTGCATCGCATTCAGACATTTGTTTTTTTCCATTTCATATGTCATGGAACCGCTTTTCTTCTCCAATCCATCCAGAGGTAGACGAGGAGATCATCGCTGAAGATTACGATGACAACAACGTCGATTACGAATCCACGAGAGTGGAGAATCTCCCACCAAACTGGTATAAAGTGTTCGACCCCGCTTGGTACGTATACATGATTTCTACAAGAAGTTGTGGCTGTTGGCCGACATTTTTTTGACATATCTAAAAAAAAAAATTAAATTGTTTTAGACGATCGTAATGGTTTGTTTGCCCAAATAGGTTGTATATGGGGTCACACTGACATTCAAACACCACAGGTTTTTATAACAAATGATATCTTATTATATTATATACAATTCTATCTCTGACATAACTTATTTTAAAATGTCATAATGGGGCGCCCGGGTAGCTCACCTGGTAGAGTGCGCCCATATTTAGAGGCTTAGTCCTCAACGCAGCGCTCAACTCCGACCTGCGGCCCTTTTACTGCATGGCCACTCTCTCTCCGCTTTGGGGTCTAAGCTGGCCTGTTGTAAATAAAAGCCTAAAATGCCTAAAAGAAATCTATAAAAAAAAATAAAAATAAAAAAAAAAGGTCCCAATGCGCTTGTGTTTTCGTGCTCAGTAATTCTAATATTTTGATGTAAGATTAGTGTCGATAAGATGGTTTCTCAGTCATTTGTGGCCTGATTTACATAATAAAGAAAATTATAAGATAAAATTATTTGGAAAAATGACATTATAAAATAAAAAACGAGTTTAGAAACTTTTGTTCTGATATTGTTTTCTTTGTGTGTGTAGGCATGTGCCAAGCCACCCCGACTGGACGTGTTTATAATATTGTGTTGTCCGTTGAAGGACCAGTGTTTTTATCCCTGATAATTATACTACTTCACCACACAATAACTTCTGCTATGCAGAGTTGTGTTTTCATCAAGTAATTTCAGTTAACACATTTCCTACTGTTATTAATTGTTAAGTAAGTAATTCCAACAGATTTGACAGAATTCAACCATTTGCTGTTCCTTCAATCCGCAGCGGTCTTCCCTATTACTGGAATGCGGAGACAGATTTGGTGGCGTGGCTGTCCCCAAATGACCCGACTGCAGTGGTAACAAAACCTGCCAAGAAACTGAGAGGTATGGCATTAGAAAGCCTCCGTAAAATAACCTTTCTGATGCAGGTGGAATCCATCATTCCTATTACCACAGTACATTGTTGCAGGGCTTATCACTCAGCCAATAATCTCAGAATGCAGTTGGTTGTTGGTTTAGTTTGTGATTTGTGCCTTTATTTTTCAGTTGAGGGGGGAGATGAAAGAGTTGAGAGGCCATTTGAGAAGCCGGACAGAGAGCGAGAGCGGGAAAGAGACAAGGATCGGGAACGGGACCGAGACCGAGACAGGGATGAAGGGAGGGACAGAGACAGAAGAAAGCTGAGGAGAGAGGACACGGCTCCGTACAGTAAGAACAAAAGAGGTAACGATTACATCGGTTTCATACCACACAAGCATTTTCAAATGAATGATGCTTTATACATGAATGGAAGTAACATTATTTTTCTTTCAGGGAGAAAAGATGATGAGATGGACCCCATGGATCCCAGTGCTTATTCTGATGCCCCAAGGTACAGTATTTACAGTCATGATAATCAAAGCTCTTGGTCCTGTCTTTAAAGGACTACTTTGGATGGGACTTCCATAGCATTGGGAGAGACAAACAGAACAAAATGAAAGCATTAGAAGCCTTTCAATTACCAGTATGAGTCAAGCTGGAAAAACTCTAAATCCTACAATTCCCACAATGCAATTTAACACGTTTTTAGTAGACCCTCCGTGTCCAGTAAACAGCCACATAATTTACACATGCTGTGTTATGAAGACTCCAAGGTGAGATTATTTTCCTTATAATATATTTAAATATATATATTTATCTTTACAGGGGCACGTGGTCAAGCGGCCTGCCCAAGCGTAATGAAGCAAAGACGGGTGCAGATACCACAGCGGCGGGCCCCCTGTTCCAGCAGCGGCCCTACCCCAGTCCTGGAGCCGTGCTCCGGGCTAACGCAGCTAACCAACTACCCAAGGAGTGAGCCCAGCTCCCGGGGAACAGCTGCAGTTAGTCTCATCTTAACATTTGCCATTACAGACTGACATTAAGTTGTCTTTTCACTCTAAAACCTGTAAATGTCAGAAATTGAATGCTTTAACACCACCAGTAGAACAGTTGTAAATATGTTTTTATATGAGCTAAAGATTGACCTTTTTGTTGTTACTAAAGCCATTAGTGGACTTCATTTGCTAATAAATGTAAAGACTACTTTGGACTCATTGCAACTTTTCTTTATGGGGTGGGGGTGGTAGATCTGGTAATAACATCTGTACAAATAAAATTCTTGACAATGTTTTATTACAAAATTGCAAAGCTTTAAAATCCATTATTTTTGAATAACACAAAACAACATTTCAAATGGGATGGAAAAGGACAGGGGACATTTGAATCAGTGGTCTCCTACGTAGTGACAAATGGTGTCATAATCCAGCGTGAACACTTTCTCATCGTGTCGGTCGAGCTGAACCATCGCTTTGCACCTGTTCTTGTCCCGTTGGAGAATACGGCCCACCTGAACAAACCAATGTACGCGCTGGGATTAGTTACAGTACGCTACACACATCCAGCAAAAAAAAAAAAAGACTGTCCTTGGCTTACCTGTCCTCTGTGCTCGCCCAGTACAACCATTATGGAGTCACAGTCACTCTTTGGAATAATGGTTTCCAGCATGTCCTGCTTCACATCTGACGCCAAAACAATAAACAGTAAGTTATTCAAACATTCAACACTCAGGGGTAGAGTGGTTACCTCTTCACTAATAATTCCGATATTAAATGTCACTAATGGACAGTATCAGGACAATCTTAGCCAATAATAAGGCACTGATAGAGAAAATGAGATGGCACTTATGACTCACCGTCTAACAGTCTTCCCTCCTCAGTTCGACACACACAGATAGTCGGAGTCAGGACGTCCTCGACACGCATCTGGAAGAAAACGAGACTGAGCTTAACAGCTGTGCAAGAAACCCAACATTTAGAATTACAACACTGCAACTTATGACATGAACAAGATAAGGTGCAATATTCAATACTGCTTTCTGTGACTGGGCAGCTACCTTTTTAACGATATGTTTTTGACTTTCTCCCATGTTATTGCTAATTCAATTCATCAAAAATAATGAGAGCCAATGTTTACCCACCTTTGAGTTGTAGTACCTGCCCCCTTTGAAAGCTTTGTCTACAAAGCGAACTTTCAGGTCTCTCTGGAGCCAGGTGGGGGGAGCTGGTGGTCGCCTTGCCTCTTTCACTGGAGGCCTCCCTCTACAGAGGAAACGGAAGAAGAAGAAAAAACACAGTAGGTTTACTTTGGAGAAATGATTAACCAATAAATGAAAATGAGAAGTATCAGTGTGGTAAAGTTAGAAGTGTACCTGTCTTGACTTGGTTCTCGGTGTTTCCTCTTCCTCTCATCTTTTCCTCCATCTCTGTCCGAAGACCTGGGTTTTACCTCGCTGCCATTACTTCGCCGCTCTTTCTCCTCCCTTCTCTGTTGCTCCTTCTCTCGCTCTTTCTCCTTCTCCTTTTCCTTGTCTTTGTGGGCTTTACCGAGGCGACCTGATACGCGGGAAAAACCTGGTTAGCGTGGCATTAGGTGAAATATGGCAAACATAAACACTGCAGTGTTGTGAGTGTCAGCTATTGGAAGCAGTTGTACATTTATTCTCTACTCTCTTATTTCTCTCTTTTTTTTCCACACACAGGCTGAAATGTGATTTGAGGATAAACCTGCTTAGCCCAGTCGGCGCCTCACACAACTAATGCGTCGACTAACAATTCTTTACCATAATCTGCCAGTTATTTTTTTGATATAGTTTGGAAATGCCCATCCTAGTTTCCCAAAGCACAAGTTGACACATTCAACTTGTTTCTTTTATCTGACCTACACTCACAACAAGAAATGGAATTTTTAGACATATTTCTTTGAATATATAAGTTATGTAATTAATCGATAACCAAAATTTTGCTATTCTTTTCAATCAATCGCTCAATCAATTCAGCTTGACAAACAGGGGCCAGCTTCACATTTGTTCCTTCTGACATTGTCATCCTAATGTGACCAATTAAAGTAAACAGTAACAACCTAAAGGTTATTACTGGTCATTTCTGCTTAATAAAACTAGCCTATTGCCATTGTCATTACATAACTGGTTTAAACGTTATAAAAAACATAATAAGTGGTTAAAATGAGTGGGGGCAACCTGAATTTGGGCATTTGATGATAAATGTTACCAAAATGAAGTGAAATATCTAATTTGGCGTCCAGCATCCACATCATTTTCCACGAATGTTAACCTTTCCATATTCATTCGAGAGTTACTTACTGAGGTCTTTGCTGTTTTTCTCGTATTCCTGGCGTCCGACCAGTTTGATAGCGTGCTGGCTGATTGTTGCTGACCTGCCGCCAATAGCCAGCTTCACCACAACTCGAGCGTTGTCTGCATCAAGGCCTTCAATCTGCAGCACACGAATCAAGGGTTAGGACCAGTTATTCAGAGAAATCAATACATAGAAATAAAAACAAGTAGTAGTGTGTCCCCTGTGTACGCCTGTTTCTGGAGATAACTGCATGTCAACAGATGATGAATACTCAGACAAACCCAACTCAAATCAACCTACCTTGCCATACAAGTCTCTGTGTGCTCCCGACTCCACCAGGACAAAGCCGCCTGGGCCCATCACGAGTTCCTCCTCCTTCTCTCGCTCCTCGCCTGGCTTGGGGGGGCGCTTATGTCTGGTGGGCTCCAGGTCCTTTATCGCTGAGCGATCAGCTCCAAGACCCAAACCTCTTGGACGGAGCTGGTGTTCGATTGGCTTCACATGTCTGAACATTCACAGAATGAAATCAATAAACAAAGAGATGTACAGGATGGAAAAGAAAACAGGCTGGAGGCACACAGTTTGATACTACATGTAGGCTACTTGAGTACGGATATTTCTATCAATCTATACTGTGTGTGTGTGTGTGTATATATATATATACACAATTTGAGTGTGATCTATCAACTGCTCCACCTTATGAAAAAAGGGCAAATGCTCCCACTTGATAAGCTGGAACTTAAGAATGTTTAGCGTAGTAGCTTGAGTTGTCAGTTTCTTACTACTTACTGCTTAAAGGTGCGTCCGATGCCCTCCTCTTTATTCCAGCCCATCCCTTTAAGCATAGCGATTCCATAAGCCTCAACGGGAACACTATCGTAATCTGCCTCTGTCGACTGACAAACACATACCATGAGATTATTTTTTTGTAAACCAAGAGACATAAAAGTACATTAAAAGCTCAAACAACCAAATGCGTTTCCAGGCCAAATTAAGTGCTTATGTAATCTCTGAATTCTGAAACACAAAGAAATGTAGTGGTGACTAACAGAGGAGAGCAGTTTGTGATGCCGGTCTTACTCAGCCTTTTGGCTCCAGGCTGTCAGACTCAGCCCCGGCTGACTGAAGTCGCCAGGCAGGAGCACTGCAGCCCTCATCAGAGCCATGGCCCTGCTCATCTCTGTCTCCACAGAAGGCTATCCTCTGAGGGAAGCTGGGAGCCCACTCTCACACAGAAGGCTGCATTAAAATGAGCTTGGGGCACAGCGAGCAAGTTTTCCCTGACTCTCATGTTCTGACAGTCAGATCGGCAGTGATTGACAGCAGATATGGGCTGATAGTGACGAGGCGTGTGAGGATTTCTGATGAAAAGAAAAGACATCTGATTGGTTGCCTGCATGTCTCTGGGGAGAATGTTGACGCCTGTCTGCCACCCAGGCCTTACTGTGCTGAGAATGTCATCCGCACACATACGCATGCGCCCAACTGTGAATGCACACAGGGGTGTTCTCCTCAGTAGACCGTCAGCACTTTCAGACACTCAAATTTCCATCTGAGTCAAAGTAGCCAGTCCACCAGATTTTTTTGTACTGTCAGGTATTTTCATATGCCACTGAAATGCCTCTCTAACAGATTATATTGTGGTCTTACTATCAAATACAATTGAAATAAATTGACAATTAACTAAGGGCCTAAGAGCTATTCCTTCCTCAAACAACTATTATACAAATGCCCTTGAGCAAGGCAGCAAACTCATGCTGAAAACAATAGAAAGCTTGCTTAAATAAAAGCGTAAATGCAGCACCCAGGTGTGTGTATGTGTATTTTACATGAATGTTTATGTTGGCAAAGATGCAAAAAAGCATGGTATCAGCCAACAATATCTATATATATATATCTATATATATATATATATATATGAGTGTTTTTACTATAGTACAATATATTTGAAAAAATTACTTTAGACTATGATAACTAATGTTCACGTTATTATCATTGATTTGTCACTTTAATTCAATTAATGGACTCAATTGCTTATGTTAATTTGTGTGCATTATCTCTTATTAAATACACATTTAACATCAAATCAAGAATGTTCTTTTTCTGAGCCAATCACTGAGTATAGCAACAAGTTAACATGTTTTATTGTGCAGCTAGGACTATTTCTCTCATAGAATTGGTATCCATACTTACAGATTCAGGGCGTAGATCCACCTTTACATGATCGCCATCCTCAAAGCCGTCAGGTACTTTGTTTTGCATCAACAGGGGGATAGCGAGGTTTGGGTTGCTTTCTGACTGAGAGCCATTCTGCCACTGCTCAAGCTGCCTCCGGGAGTCTACAAGCACAAATTGGAGAGTGTAAGGAGCTTTGTATGAGAGGATATGAAAAGCTCTGCCTTCCCAATAGTCCCACAGACAGACACAGACAATCAGACAGACACACACGCAACCTTATCTTCTAAATGTACACACCTTCGATGAGTTCTTTGACAGCCTGTGACTCCACGGAGTCATTGGCTTGGGTTGTTTCTTGCGTTTTTCCTTCACTAGCGTTACACTCCACGCTCTGGCCTGCTCGGTCGGGTCTGTGCCACCGGTTCTTCTGGATCAGAGGGATGATGAGCTCTTTGGGCTTCTCGGATGGTTTTGAACTACAGTACAGAGAGAAGTTAGAGAAAGGTAGCAGTCAGGGTCTTCAAAACAAGATTTACTTTTTTTTGGCTAAATACGGTATACACCTACTTCACACATGCTAGTAAGGTCTACCATTTTATTATTTAGCTAGTTATATCAGAATGGAAAAGTAACAGTTACACTAATGTTAACAAATATATTAAATGGTTGCCTCCAAGTCTCTTCTCTTGTCAGATGAGATTTAATCTGTGTTGGTAGTGCTGGGTATGATTCACCCATTTTCAATATATAGAATTCCACACCGTTTTTTCTTGCAATCCATTTTGAGACAACTAAATTAAAACATTAAAGCAACAACACACGTGAACCCTGTCTCTGTGCATAACTCTAAGACATGTAGACAGCATTATAAGACCGTGGTACAAGCATGCAACACGTTTATTGGCTCAATGGCGCTGATCAGATTTAGGTATTATTATGTGGTATTGAATATTGAATTCCATATAATCGATACTGTAGAGGCTGTTCGGTCGGTGCCTCGAGTATCTTAGTTTGGTGCCCATGCAGTCCTATGTGTTGATGTGTAACTACCGGTTATGCAATGTATCCCTCACAAAGTGACACAGCCACTCTCCATCAGGGACATCAACAGCCACACAAACCAAAAGAAAAAAAAAAAAACAGCCACACAAACCAGGTGAAACCACAGCTCACACAGCACGGGTCACTCTGCGTCTGACACGGCTGGTTGGACGGTTCGGCGACTGGCAGAGTGACTGCCATTTTGTCCATTGCATTAGCATTAGTGACTTCTTCTACGTATTACTTCGGGTTTGGTTGGGTCAGGTGGTTGAACATCGTAAAAGACGACAGGTCGGGAGATGTGGGTCAAGTTAGGGCAGCTATGGGTGAGGCGAAACATAATTCGACACAACACCGACATATTGACGTCAGTTAACTCAACAAGTAACCGTTACAATAATTATACAACGTTACCTTTACATAACACTGCCGGTTGGTGAGTTAACGTTAGCTAGAAAAGTAACCGTGACGCAAGCTAATGCTAACCTCTGTATGAAACAAAATACCGCCGCCTGTAATTCATGCTAGCATTAGCATAACGTTAGGTTGCCTACCTTTGCAATTCTTTTCTGTCAATTCCGGTCAAGTAATCTCTGTCATCTCTCTTGACCGCAGCGTCCCCAGTCGAAGGTTTGAATTTGCTAACTGTTTTAGTAAAACCAAACGACACTGCCGTGGGTTTTCTCTCTTCTTGGTCCCCAGAAACAACAGACTTGGGGGAATCTGTATCTTCCCCGTGCGACGCCATTATTGTTTGGAACCAAAAGAAGTTGGTGAACGGTATTATGGTAGTAGTAGTTTTACACCGCTACACTTGTTTTGTTCCCGTCTTGACGAAGTACTATAATTCCCGTCATGCATCAGAATTAAAGGTACAGTTAGTGAAGTGTGGATTTGACTAAATAGAAAGGAATTCAGATTGCATTTAAAAATAATATCAATAGACGTAATACGTATCAATTATGATATACTGTACATTATTAATTACCAATTATAAGTGTTACTGTTTAAAACCCTCGAGCTGTTTGTTGATATGCATTTGTCTATGTAGGCTTTATCCATTTTTATTTAGCCTATATCTTACATAGTAGCCTAGTCAAATATTTATGTTTACCTGTAGTGTTCACACTTACTTTTTGTTTCTGATAAAACACAATAATGTTTTCTTGGCAATACCCAATGAATTAAAATGTTGTGAATTTAATTGTTAAATATCCAATTGCAATATCATAGTATTATTGCATTACATTATTTTGTGATCATTTTACATTTGTTGCAAAATGTAGTCCACTGTAAATTTCTTTAGGCTATTTTGCATGAACATTGTCCAGATGTTTTTTTTTTCTGATTCTGTTATTGAAAAGTAGGCATTCATGGTGCGTTCAGGCTCAGGACGGTTATGCCCATATAGCCTACTCGCTACATCCACAACCAAAGGAATAGGAATAATGCGTTGAAGTTTTATCTACACTTAACTCGCAGCCTAATAACCTCGGGTGTTACTGTAACCAAATGGATCTTGTCACAACTGCATCGCAAATTTGTCTCAAAAACTCAAAGAACGTTTGGATCTGGTTCTCACGCCTCTGAAGGTTATATAATAAGCGAAAGGTGATGCTGCTGATGCAGGTACAGAGAGGGAGAATAAGAAAGGGGCGGTACTTTCAACTCTTTTTATTCCCTCCCCTGCGTGCTCCCTAACTTTCCAAGATAACCTTCTCATTTGCCTTTTGTCATTGTTTCTCACCTTCGAAAGTGGCTTTTTTTGGGAGCAGGATCATCAACCAGACCCCACTTTCTACCACACAGGATCATCAACCAGACCCCACTTTCTACCACACAGGATCATCAACCAGACCCCACTTTCTACCACACAGGATCTTAAACCAGACCCCACTTTCTACGACACAGCTCAGCCTAAAATCTAACAGCCTCCGATCGGATCTTCGGCAAAGTGTCGCTCCGCGCCCTGAAAGCACCGCGCCTGCAGTTCAATGACACCTCCACCTCCACCCGGACAGATCAATACAGGCCTGGCGACGCTTGGCTTCTTCTTGATTGCTGCAGGAACCCAAACATGTATCCGCAATTAAGTGGCATGCACGATCTGCTAACAAGGAGGGATTAGACCAGGAGAAAGCGAGCATGGAGGTAAGAAATGATTTAACAAGTCAAGTGCACCACTTATGCTATCAGGTCTACTGTGTGCTATTATATACCCCTCACAAGTTAACCAGCACGTATTGACATGTATCCACCCTCCACGTTGATTTGCAGCAGCTGCCAAATTTATAAGCGGTCGCTGTCAGATTTGCCTGTGTGTGTGTGTGTGTGAGAGAGAGAGAGAGACAGAGAGACAGAGAGAGAGTGTGTGTGTATTTCCCCCTCTCTCCCCTCTCTCTCTCCCTCTCTCTCTACAAGATCACCAGAGCTCTCAGAGCATCACTGTCCAAATATCCCGTCAGCCGTGCACACCGCCTCGGACTTTCTCTGGGATACGGTGGTACCACATACTCCCTGCATCCTAGCACCCACCAGGCTGCTGCTGCTGCTGCTGCTGCTGCTGCTCTTTAAACAACTCGGATTGATTTAAGGCTTATTATTTAACCTCAGTCGGGTCGATGTATATAGACGCGTTCAAACGGATCCTCTATGAAAGGCTGAACTGCTTGAAAAGAATGTGTGTGTGTCAGCGCCAAGGGAGGTCAGTAGGCTATTCTTCCTCAATTTGAGAAATATGAGAATCTGTTATGTGTAAACAAAGTGTGTGTGTGTGTGAGAACGTGTGTGTGTGTGTGTGAGTGTGTGTGTGTGTGTGTGTGTAAACCAGAATAACGAATGTGGGGTTGTGATGATGGTGGCAGATCTGACAAGGATGAGAGTGTCATGTTGACATGAACTTTAACTCCTTTGCCAGCAGGTGTGTGTGCGTGTGTGTGTGCGTGTGTGTGCGTGTGTGTGTGTGTGTGTGTGTGTGTGTGTGTGTGTGTGTGTGAGAACTTATGATTAGGTTTGAAAAGTTTGTCGAGATCTTTGATTTTCTCGTTAACTTTATCAGTCTCCTGGTCCGGCGATGCAAACCCAAGCCCACGTTCACAGCACCTGTGCCCGTTTTGCCGTAAGAAATAGCCTGACTTGCAAAATGTACTCAGCCAGGTGTGTGTGCCAGCATGCATGCACTGTGCCTTGCAGCTCTGCGTGTTGTCGCTGTTTGTTCAGGGTGTGTCTGTGCGGAAATGATGGATGTTTGACCCGGACTTAATAGCGTACATTGCTCCAGAATTAGAGATGGTGATGGTCAAGGTGATGCTGTTATAATGTATCATTCATTTGTTGGAAGGGGAAGGAGAGACGTGGGAGACTTGTCCACACATGCTCTAATGCAGCCCGGGTCCTAACACAGTTTGTTTTCCCTCGGCACATCACCGGTTTTGCACTATAATCCTTTCGGTTTTATTCTGCATTTGTCCTCCTTTGATTCCAGTTCTCGGCCCAAGTTGGAAACAACATCAAGTGGAAATGCATGTCATGTAGAAACGTGACTCTGCTCTCACCGCTAACGAGAGAGGAGGACGAGATGAGGTGCATTTCTCCTCCTGTCGTAGTAATGCATGTCATCTGGGAGTTGTTGATTGTCTAATTATGTGCCTCCTGTGTCCTTCGGCATCATGCATATTAATGCTTCTGTTTTAAGGTGTGGATGTGTGTGTGTGTGTGTGCGAGGCGGTTTACCCTTGACAGGGCAGGGCTACGCAGCCATATTCTCCCATCTGTGGTCCAAACCTTTGCTCCCAGCCACTGCATTTGGATTCCGCAGTTGTAGCCTGCTCTATTCTTAGTTTTCAACAGTTCATGTGGAGTCTGATAGGAAATTTCAACAACATTCCCATGCTGTAAGCGCCGCTCGGTTCGCCCCTCCTCTTGTACATCACGATTTTACTTCTATGGATAAGCGGCTGTTAAGTGGGTAGACTCTGACTGAGGCATAGCGAAATCAATAACTGATCAATGATAGTGTGTGGAGTTACAATTTACACAGTGTCATATCTGAAATGTCAAGAAGGCAGTGAGTGCATGTATCCTTGAGTCACATCTGAGTTGGACAACTGGGATCGATATCAGGTGGTGAGACAGGCAGCAGGAGCAGGCGAGGGTCACCTTCACCCATCCCTACTGAATCAGCAGTATCTCTCTCACACACACACACACACACACACACACACACACACACACACACACACACACACACACACACACACACACACACACACACTTGTATTTAAAGGCCTGCTTAGGTTACCGCCTTCGACCTCACAAAAAGGCTCATTACAGAAAATCTTCTCTCCATTTCCTCATGTATTATTCATTTTAGTTATTATATGTTTTGTGAGTATTTTACAGTATTTCCGCCATCCTTCATAAGGTTACCACTCCCTCCTCCGTGTTGATCCCACTGTTTTACTCCATTATAGTTCTAAGCTGCCAGCGGCTCTGTTTTTGTTATCTTTTATCTTTCCCTAATTTCCCCATTTCTGTCTCTGTTATCCATCATCATTGTTGAGAAGCTGATTTGCTCTGTTTAATTAAACCTCTCTCTCTGTCCCTCTCTCTCTCTCTCTCTCTCTCTCTCTTCCTGATGAGTGCTCATCCCTGATCGCAGCGATGGGGGTGCAATGCGTCCAGGCAGTTTGAGAGAGAGGACCTGTTGTTACAGTGGTGTGTGTTTGAAGAGCAGTGTGTACACAACATGCCCCGTTCATGTGCCCCCTGCCTTCACCTCGATCCTGTGACATTATGAGAAATGACGTTGTGTGTGTGTGTGTGTGTGTGTGTGTGTGTGCTTCACTCTTTCACTCTTTCACAATCTTTCACTAAGTCCCCTTTGTATGTGGTCGACACAAGAGCAGCTTTAATAAAAATCACACACTGGAATAGATTGTGGATTTATCGATGGCGTGCAGAAAACAGCGAATGTACTTTTCGTTCCATGTTTTCTTATCAGCTTTTTCATGTATTTCAGGCAAATGTTTCTGTGCCGGTATACGCCACCGTGCATGACAGTGGGAGATATTTTGTGGTTTTTTTCGACCCACGAGCATTCAATCTTTTTAAGTTTTCAAATCTGCCACTGCTGTCTTTGTTGTGTTGAGCACTCGCGTGTCCTAGATTTGAAAGGGAGTGAGCTTCAGGGAGCTTTAGTGGACCCCGCGTCGCCTGCACGGTTTGGGTCAGGGCACAGATGTCAGATAAGACGGCAAAGTCGGAGCGAGGAGTTCTTGTGCAATTTCCGTGCGCCTGCCGCTCCACCAGTCTATTCGTTCAGATGACTTAAAGGTCACCGGTTATTTAAGATGCCTTGCTTGACCTCCAACACCAACCTATGGGAGGGTGCTGTTAGATAAGGACCAGGGTGCTTCCCTACAGGTCAGAAGGAAGAGATGAGTTCAGTGTTCCATGGGTGGGATGGGCTCAGCACTAAATACCTTCTTTTGCATCTACTCAGACTGTCCATGACTTCCATTATGCAATTTTTGGTTTTCAGATCATTGGTAGAAATACTTGAAAGCTTGATGATGTTAAGCTTCAAAATGAAATCAGCAACTATTTGGATAACTGACTAATCGTTGAAGTCACTATTGAAGCATTCACCGGCTCCAACGGTTCTTTGTCCAAGGTGACAGTAAAGTAGACATCTTTGGGTTCTGGTCACAGAACAAAATCTGATTTTGTTTTAGATGAATAGATTTAAAAGAAAAAATCAATATATGAATCAGTAACAGAAAAAAAACCATTCAGAGCTGGAATCAGTTAATTAATGCCAAAGTAAAAGTAGTCAGCAAATAGTTTCATATTCAATTAATCACCTATTAGCTTGTCAAATGAGAGGATTGGTCCGTTATGATAGTTAATAGAATACCTGTGGGTTTGGACATGTTTGGGCTCTGAGAAGTTGTAATTACATTTGATAGACTAAACGATTAAAAAGATGAATGGAAAACAATTATTAGCAATAGTCCAATTTTAACGCTTTTAAGAAAGAACTACAGAGAAAAAACTTGAACCACAAAATATTTGGTCATTTTCCTAGATGAATGATTACAATTATAACTTAATGTACTCCGGGGATCCACTCATCAGCTACCTTAAAAGGAACAGTTCAAGCTCTCGTAGTGTTCACATTGGCCACTGTGGATTGACGGTTGCTCTCTTTAGGTTTACCTTTGGTTATCCAGTTACAGTGCACGTGATCTCTTTGTTATGTAACCATCAGTCATTTTGGTCCGGCTAATGCAGACTCCTTGAGAACCTTGAGTCTTTGCAGTTATTTATTCACTGCGAGCACTTGCAGAGAGACCAACAAATGGAGCCGTTAGGCATGCTGGTCACATTCTAGCTGACAAAACACACAGTCAATCCATCAATATTCTCCAAAATTCCCATTTAGGAAAGACAACTATTCGCTGTCTTGAACTTTCAGAAAGCATGCGTTAAATACCAAATAAGCTCACATGAATTCATAGAGCATTCTAGCTGAGCTAATGGAACGGGCTGATTTCATTATCGTAGACCTCATTTGGAGCAGAGACAGAATGTAGACAACAGAGCGAGCATGGCTCGGCCAAGTCCAACCAACAGAAGCTCTTATGAGCGTGAAGCCACTCTGCTGCTCAGGAAAGCTGTTCGGTGACGTGAGACACGTTAGAGCAACGACTCACGGCGAAATCCGACCGTGTGAAAAGTTTCCCACTTTCGCGGAGGTTTAACAAACTCTGCTGCGGTCAAAGCCGATTATGTCAGAGAGCGATCCAGCAGCCGAGAGACGGCTTTGATGGGGATGAGGGCCGGCATCGAGATAGACATCAGGAACTTTGGGAGGATCACAGCCGACAGTCACTGCTTCCACCATGAAGCCTCACTGAGGTCATTGATACAGGGCGGGGGGTAAGAATAGGTGTTGAGCTGCCAAAATAAAAGTGAAAGTCATGCTTTGTCATGGGTTGTTGATGAAGCTGATCTGTAGTCCTGGTACTGTGTGCACTTTGATTCAAGATTCAAGATTCAATAACTTTATTAGCCATTTGTGGAACACATAGGAACTCTTGTGCATTACTCAGAAAGTCAAGTTTAAAAAGACACACAAAGCATTTACATTATAAATGAATAACATTGCACAAACCCATTTAAAAGTACAAATAAAAGTAAATAAAATTGCATTCCTAAAACTTGCATATTGCCATTTGCTGCTAAAAACAGCCCCTTGTAAATTATTAAAATGCACAATTATTATTAAATAAATAAAGAAGATGCACAGGTATATTGCACATATGTGTTATATTACACAAACATTCAGTATAATAGTTCTACTTTATTAGGACTTTGGACTTTGGACTTTAAAGATAAATCTGTCAAGACAAATTGTTACTTTCTGCTGAAAAATTCAATTATTAAATTGTTTTCCTGAAGGTTTTTTTTTAAGACGCTATCCACCTCAGTGTGAAGTGCTATTCCCTCGTGTCCTTGATTCGTTGCTTTTAAGTTCCCTTTGAATTATTGAGCTCCAAGACAAAGCTCATCTGTGGAAGTTTAATAAATGAACACCCTCAAGATCCAAGCACCTGAAATAACCGCGTCGTTAATTTGTCCTGTAATAAAGACGTTTCGCTCGTGACTGTACAAGCTGCTGGGAGTAAAACGGCCCCGGCTTTTTTAAGCCCCAATCTCTGGGAAGAATTTAATAGCATAGGACCTGAAATGTTAGCATTAGCCCTGTGGCACCATAAGGTATTAATGCAGTGCAGCAGTTGGGATGTTACGCTCATTGAGATGAAGCTTAAATTACAATGTGTCTCTCTTTTAGTGGAAAATCCAATTATTGTGGTTAATTAGATAAGAACAATGAATGCTTTGGGGATAGTGCAAGCGTATATGCAATACCGGGCTAGAAGGCATATTTCAACAACAAAAAACACTGTGTGCTACATGGAGTCGTAATGCCCTTTAGCATTGCTCTCTGATTTAAACAAATATGGTGATTAAATAAAAAAAAACAAAGCCGAGAATAGCCTCGAAGTCCAGAGGGTATGTGTTTAACCACTGGCAGATTGCAGAGGTTTGGAATGACACTGGGAGGCCGGGTTGCAGGCTGAAGAGATCCTGAGCAGGTAGCTGGGGGGGGGGGGGGGGGGGGGGGGGGGGGGGGGGGGGGGGGGGGTCAGTGAAACCAGATATGTATTGGTCAGCTCTTTCCTGACACAAAGGTCAGACATTTCAATAGAGGATATTTTTTATAGGGGCTAGATATCCTTGAAACCACATATCCCCTGTTCCTATAGATCTAACTATAGTTATATTGTGGCCTCTATAGATTTTATCTGGAGTAATATATATATATATATATATATATATATATATATATATATATGTATATATGTATATTTTTACAAACATCCACGTCCCCCTCAGGATGAATTAAAAACGTTGGTAGGCCTAATCCTTTTCATCATCATCTAATGCCGTCATCAGGTCAAAGTTTTAATTAGTTTGTGACCAAATCCTTGCAAAACTAATTAGACTTTAATCTGCCTCTCTTTTTTATTGATACTGTTACCCTGCATTTCCACCAATTGCGGAACGGCTGAGTTTGGGCTCCATGAACACCCCCCCCCCCCCCCCCCCCCCCCCCCCCCCCCTGTCTGGCGCTAGCAATAAGGACGCAGTGAATAATGACGATTCTCTCCGACCTATCAGCAGTCCGCGGGTTTTCACGTCACCTTTTGGGATCGTCTCAGCTTTTAATCTCGACTGAGGTGGTGCTAAAAAAAAAAAGTACCTGTTAGCAGGTACCAGGGACTTTTTTTCAGAATGGAAAAAGGCGAGTAGAGGCGAGTCGAGGAGGTACCATGCAGTGGAAAAACACCCTTTATGTGGTGTAGCCAGAACTTACTCTGGACACAAGGTAACATTACACTGAAACTGCATTCATTGCAAATGACTGATTAATCACGGAGTTACACAGAATTACACGACTGTCTGATTTGATGAGGTCACTTTGTCACAAGCAGTGCTTTCCTCCCCAGCCTTATTGGCAACCTAGCAATGTGTTTGAAGTGCACACAGTAAGAGGAGTGTGAAGGTCCCGTTTGTAGCATCAACACCGCTGGCCGAGCGAGTGCGCGAGAGCAGAGCAGTGTCGGGGGTGTGTCTGCGGCGGGACGAGTCCGGGCTCCAGCGGACCTGACAGACTGGGGCTCATTAAACCCCCGTCAGACGCAGGAGGTCAAGACAACAGCTACTGCTCAGGCGACACATTCTGCCGCCATGCGCATCATGTAGACACACACTGCGACTGTGAAGGCCCAACAGGATAGGATAATACCCCGTACCCATGAGTTGTTTTATTTTTAGCATTTTAATCAATATGCTGAGGAATTCTGAGAAATCTTTACATAAAGCATGAAGAGACTTAGGGCTTATAGAAATATTGTCCCAGATTGATTCACAAGGGAATCCGATGTGTATGATTAAATGGAGAAAAAAGTTGATGCTTTTGTTTTTATTCTCCTCTCGCAACACACTTAATGCAAGTTGTGTTACTGTCTTCTGTGTACGGTTGGCTGGCTTTGGAGAAGCAAGTCGACAGTGTTGCTGCCAAAGGTTTCACAGTGGGAGAGAGAGAGAGAGAGAGAGAGAGGGACTGGGGGCACTGTTTGGCAAGGATGAAGTGATAAGCATAATTTCAGGTTGAAACACGCCGGCGTTCACGGCGCTACTTGTTTGATCGCGTTTTATTCCAATGTGCGAGAACAACAGTGACAGCTGTTGGCTTTGAACTCAAACTGAAAATGCACGTTGTGCTGTTTTTTTTGTGCTTTGTGATGAACCAGCTCAACCTTTCCACAAATCTCTGACTCATGTCGGCTGAGCTGGAGTTCCGCAAGGTCAAAAAAGTGAGTCCTCATATCCGGCCCTCGGGCTGTGTGGCTCCTCTCCGTCCCTATCTGACCTCTGCACTTCCCTTTTTTCTCCCATTACTCCCAGAGTGGGGGACAAAAACACATACAATGCATCTCTAGTTGGAGTTACACATTTCATTCTCACCCTGTTGGTGCATTTTCTCTTCCAATCTCTCTACTCCCTGGCTCCCTCTTCCTCATTTGCCGTCCCTGTAATGAAAAAGCCAACAGGGACCTCCTCTTTTGGCCGAGCAGTAGGAGAGAAGAAGAGGATCCCTGTCAGATCTGCCAGTTGAATGGCCAGTCAGCTGGAGAGGATTAGTTAGATCCTGTCCTTCTCTCAGTCTCCAAAGAAGTCTCATTAGGCCTGCTGACCAAAGGACCCTGGGTGCCTGGGCTGAGTGTTGCACTCAGGGAAGCCCTGGGCGTGTTATCCCCACCCAGCCGAGGGTCGCCATGGTCACCCAGTCGCTTAAGAGGATTGGATCTTGGCGGAGTGATGTGTAATTGCTAATCCCGTGACCTCAATGGACCTGGGGATCACATATTGTCCATTAGGAATATTGAATTGGCGGAGGTGTCCCAAAGTGAGTTTAAAGGAACATTCCGACATTCGGGGAAATACGCTTTTTATTTTATTTGCGATCTCGCCGAGATTATGATAAGATCAACTCCACTCTCCTACCTGTTCATTAGATAGAAGATACGGCTACGTAGCTTAGCATAAAGAAAACAGCACCTCTGAAGCTCACGAATTAACATTAGCATCTTGTGTGTTTACAGTAATATGTACAACAAGGAAGTGTAAAAATTCAAACCTGATTGGACATAAGTCATTACAAATAATTTATAAAATGTTACCATTATAATTCATCCACCTGCCATAAATGAAATATATTAATAAACTGGTTTTAGTCTTACTATTTTCTGAAACTAATTCATGGTTACAGTGTTCCATCGTTTCCCGCTGGGTCTTTTTTTTTTAATTTTTCTAAAACCTTGTAAAACATCTTACTTTATTTTTGTGAGTAATAATGGTTTTCTATTATATTTTTTCTATTTATGAGTTGCTCTCTGGGGATAGGAACGAAAGGATCTCACTACACGCACCGTGTAAGATTGGTTACGTGACATATTCTGATAAGGATATATCAGCAAATCATCATTTTCCAGACATAAATTATACAGTACTGTTACAGATTATAATTTTTTTTAAATTTGATTGTTAGCAAGACACATACCAAGCAGGACATTTTACAGTTGAAAAATCCTTTTGTCAATTTCTTTAGTCAATACGTGATGACGACTTTGACAGGAGTTTGACATTTCTTCACTTCGGTTGCTTGTTATATATCTGGAAACATAAAAATCAATACAACATATGTGCAATAAGATAATATTAGGCAATATATCAGCTTGGCCACTTTATCAGTCTAGCTTCCCAGACATACCTCCTAAAACCAAAGCAATATGTTACATAACTTCACATTAATGGGCTTTAGAGGTGCTGGTAGGCAGACAGAGCCAGGCTCTCTGTTTCCAGTCTAAATGCTAAGCTAAGCTATGCTAAGCTAACAGTCTTTTTCCACGTTAAACACATAGACATGAGATATAAATTCACTTAACGTATGGCGAGAAAGAAAATTAGATTCATTTGAATTATTATTTCCCAGAATGTCCAACTATTCCAAGCTTTTTCTGTCATTTATTCTACGTGTTAACCTTTTGGATTGTGTTACCCAACCTTGTGTATCTCTGTTGTCCTGTGTGTGTCGAGGTGACAGTGCTGCTCTGATAATGTCAGAGGAACCCTGTCCTCTCTCCGGACATCACAGCTGTCAAGCCGCTGTCGACGCTAACATGTCTACCCCAAGTCAGCTACATCCTCTACCCACACACACACACACAAACACAGCTGCTCCCCAGAAACATATTGAACACACTGCGAAGACAATAGGAGAATCTGTCCTGGAAAGTACAATCAAACGAATAATGTCGTTATTCGTTGTCCAGAGAAATCTATATTTGTGTTAAAGTACCATGCATCAGTGGAGCTACAGAATTGATTCTGAATACGCCACCTGTCAAAATGTGTGCATTCAACGACCTGTGCCTTATATTGGACAGAAACTGGATTTCCCCGTGTGACTAAAGATCTGCTTGAACGTGCACTAAAATTTCAATGTTGTGTGTTTACATGAAAACACACAGTCAGCTTGAAGTTATAGTACTGTATGTTTGCATAAAACAAAGACAGTCTCCCTATGTTGTGTTGTTCCTCCCTAGATCTCTTACATCGATTAATAAAGGTTGAAGGACAAAACAACTCTCTCCCTGAAGTCCCGGGATCTTTCCCTACCTTGTTAGTTAACCCTTGGATTACTGTCTCACACCTTCTGCTCCCCCTCCAATCCTGTTTCCTTTCCTCTCCAGCTCCTTCGCCATGTCTAAGACGGCGGTGAAGAAGCTGCACTGGCGGTCCAAGGTGCAAGACAGCTTCGTCCCGTTGCTGGGCTCACCGGGGGACCTGGGGATCGCCATTGGTGGAGGAGCGGATTATGGAGAGTTTCCTTTCGTCACGTCGGCTCCGGGGGGCGGACTCACAGTGGGTGATGTCATCCTAGAGATTGGGGGAACACCAGTATTAGGGATGACATTGGGAGATGTCCGTGGCGTCCTCAACTCCTGCCCCCATCCGATCCGCATCAAGACTGTGTCACCAGGTATGACTCAGCGTCGGCTCATTGTTTTGATAGATGTGTAATTAATCACCATTCACCACACAGTCAAGGTGGAGGCTTGAACATAACAGACTGCACGCCAAAGAGAGTCCAAGCTGTCATCCGTAGTAATGTTGCTCAAAAACTCTCCGATGACTCTAAAGAGTCAAGTCCACGCTCATTTTGATGCAGATTTGCACTTGTCAGTTAATCTGGATTTGTCAAGGCGATCGGTCAGTATATGGGTAAGAGGTAAAAATTGCTGTTGACACATGACAAGAGTGTGGCGATATAGTTGTCTGTCACTCCCAAGAGGCCTTGATGTTTAGAACTGGGGGCTAGGCCGATGGATGTCTTTGTAGGCTCTGATCAGAGCAATATGTCACCGGTGTGTCACTTGAGTGCCGTTCCTGATGGCCTTCCTTGCCAGATTGATAGCTGATTCGGCCACAGGGGTGTAAATGGGGAACTTTGCTCCTGGTCCCTCCGCTGCTGGTAGATCCATTAGCATCTCTGAAGTCGTGCTGGCCCTCCCTGGGCAGCTTGACTGCGTGTAGTGTGGACAGTGATGGTTGAGCTGATGCGCCAGGTTGCTCTACCACACCCATTCCTACACCTACTCCTACTACAACTCCCTCTGCTCCAGCCTCTGAAATACACCACACCAGGCTACATTCCCCAGAGGGGCGCCTGCAGTTTAAAGGTTTTAGCACCAAGTCGGGTCATTTGGTTGCAGTGAGCCGATGTTAAGATTTGTATTTGGAAAAGAGCAGCTGTTTCACAACTTGATGAACAAAAGCCCAACATTTCCCCTTAAAGGCAGCTGGCTAGGTTCATTTCCTTTTCACAGGCAGCAGCCATATGTGGCCAGCCGTTTGTACGTGCGTGCAGATGACTGCCTCCAGTAATGAAGTAACACCAATGTGACGTTTTTTAATAGCACACAGCACATTCAGTCGGCTACCGGGCAACCGACGGTGGGAGTAGGGGGAGACAGGGGCGAGGATAGCTGGGCGGCAGCCTGGAAGGGAAGCGCCGACAGTGTGGTCGTCTGTCAGAGTGACAAGCTGGAGATGCTCTCAGCCAATCCATAACAGCAAGTCACCTGTCAAACGAGGCCGTAAAGCACTTGAGATGATATTAAGAGATCAGATAGAGGAAGCTGAGCTATACGATGATGAGCTCTGCATCTCCTGGTGACAGACTCCGCTGTCGTGTCTGGAGCAATTAACCGCTAGGTTGTTTTATATGTACGAGGAAGTCAGGGAAACACATTTTTTACTCAGGATCTATGTGAGGATATACAGAGAGATCAGTAGGTGTGAGGTGTGTGAAAGTCTAGGTTGTAAAATGTGTTAAATCAAGCTTGGCAGCAGTAAAGATTTAAATAATTTCCAGTCTATTTGACAGGCTACAAACTAGTCTTAGAGTGAATATATGTACAAAGTATTTGTGCTTACTGAGCTGATTTCCCCCATCTTTCTTTCTCTCTCTCTCTCTCTCTCTCTCCATCTTCTCTGTGCTTCTTCCTCTCCCTGCCACGCTTGTATTTTTGCCCTTCCCTCAGGCGCCACATTGTGCAAGGATCTCAGGATGTATCTGAGCAGGTGTTTCACCCCCGGCTCAGTGGACAGCCAACTTCAGCAGGTCATCCGAGAGAACCTCTACCTCCGCGCTGTACCCTGTGAGTCCCATTTTGTGTTTATATTTCACTTTTCAATATGTCCTGTAATCTTCCTTTGTCCTGCCATTAGCCTATACAGTATATTGTACATTTCACATTTAGGCCTAATATGAAGTAAATTGTCAGCTAATTCAGAATATCAGTGTGTCAAATCATATCTCTCTAAAGTTACACACCTCACTGATAACATGTCTCATCGTAGCCACCATGGAAATAAATTGGTGTTAATTGGTGTTTAAGCCCACAGAACTGTTTCGCAGACAGAAAATCAAAGTGCAATCCGTTTGGGCATTTCCATAGCAACAGTGTGTATTGTCACAACACTGGGTCTTATCCTCAGTGGCAGTCTCCCCCCTACAACCCTCAACCCCTGTTCCCCGGGCTAGTGCTTCTTTGGGTGGTGGTAAGGTGGTATTACATGTGATGGTAGTGGTGTTTGACAGGTTATTTTTTAATAATGCAGCTTTTCTATTGCCTCCTGAACAATTGCTCCTTTGTCTATACCGCTACACTTCATTTTGATGCGTATGAAGCAAGCACAAGGGCAGCCAAAAGCAGCTAGTTGTAGTGCATCTGTTGCTATCTTAATCCCCTACCTATGACGTCACTGGAGAGGGCGAGAGGGTATTGCAGCCATGCGGGGGTTTTCTGAGAAATAAGCGCTTCAGATCTCATTTTCTGACTTGCATTGGTCTGTTTAGTTTTTCTTTTTTTTTTGATTTATGTTCAGTTAGTCTGGAAAAACAGACCCCTCATAGTGTGTGTGTGTGTGTGTGTAGGATTCTTGACCTTGCTGTGGCAGCGTGGAGTTGCTGCTAATCTCTCCTTTAGTCCAGGAAGTAGGTCATGTGGGACATTTTGCCACCGTGCCACACAACCCACTCGCTGACAGAACAAGGCACAGGTCAGAACTCCCAGGAAAGATAAAACGGTCCCACTTAGTATACAACATGCATATTTATATCAGGGTATAATGACATCTTCATTTAAATCAAGCTTTCTCATTACTTAGCCCTGCAAGCGCGCATGTACAAGCTGCTGCTCAGGCTGTGAATCGCCCAAATAAACAGTAGTCATTTCAGAATACAGATAGAGAAAATGGGATTGATAAAAGAGGATAGGAATATCCACATTTAGACAAATCAGTGAATTAATGTTGGGTCAGGGAAGGTAGGTAGACATTTTGCTGCAGGCCCAATATTGTAATATACTACATAAAGCAGCCCGATCTTTCTCTGCCAGTGGTGTAAAACTTTGGAAACAACTTCCCGTTTCTGAGTGCTATCTTTTAGTGAGAGTGACAACAAGGCAGGCTCACCCCGTGGGTGTGTAATCCTCTGATCTGCTGGAGATGTCACAGTAACATGCTGTTGTTCTCATGCCGATACCAACGCACGCATACTAGCTAGATCCCGAGACAGACCACTCGTGTACCGGTATATAGCAGCAGATCTCTTTTTTGTCCGTTGGTTGTTTTCCACCCAGGAGGCAGCTGGGCTTGATGCTGAGGATTTTTCATCAGTGGCTCATTGTGGCCCCCTTCAGGATGATGTGTATGTTCCTTCTGTTTTTAGAGACTCTTGCTGTAGTTTGTCATTTTGCCGATAATTAATACTTTAAGTTGATGAAGATGAATTAGCTCCAGAGGCTAATGAAGCATAGGTCTTTAAATGAGTTAGGATAGTAAAACGAGGCCTCAGTTTAGATTCAATTGTTATGCTTTTTCTCTTCTGAAACTGTAGCTTAGCACCACTGTGCTATTTAGAGAATATGTCACTTCCTGAATCCTTTTGATGAGACAGTGTTGTCTGATGTTGGAGCTGGCACTGATGCAAGAAATATCGTTATAAAGACTCGGCTCAGTCAGGAGGGCAGTGCATAAAAATGGAAATTAATGACAGAATTAAGCAAACGCAGGCTACTGTACCAACAATCTCGAGGAGAGGGGGTGGGGGGGGGGGGGGGGAATTGAATTAAAAGCAAATGTCTATCAGTGCCAATGTGGAGGAGGGGCCGGCTGCAGTCTAACGGCTGTGTGTGCTCCTACAGGATGCTTACTGTGAAGCCTTTGAGGAGCAGGTTAATGTGTAAAGTACAGTACAGTACACACAAAGCAGTTTATAATACACAACTTTCTACTAGGGCTGCACAATACACACTTGTTTTCTTATTGTCGTTGCGATATCACCTGGCACAATACACACATCACAAAAGGCTGCGACATAGTGCAAAAGACACTCTGAAGGTTTGGGGATTTTTGTTTTTTATTGAAAGAAAATCAGTAGAAAACTGCCCTTTAAAAAGCAGCTGTCCTTTTTTTTTTTAGTGGTGCCTTTCAATATTCCATATAATAATATTGGAAATGATTTCCTTTTATTTGTATTAAATTTAACAAGCAGTTGATTGTATTTTAGCAGAATGCTGAAAGCAGCAGAACGGAGTACACTTTAATATCTGTTATGTCCTTATCGCGGTAATATCGTTATTGCATATTTTCCTCATATCGTGCCGCCCTGTGTGTGTGAAACCCACCTGAGCTTTCCCATCCATATTTGTGTAATTGCACTAAGCATTTGTGAACGTGCCCTTGGATGATTCCGAGCCAATGTCAGAGTTTTAACGTGTCTCTGTCTCCTCCATGAAAGACTTTTCTAATGGTTTTCTCTGAGTGACTCCGAGATAAGAAACACCATCATCTAGTTATTCTAATACGCTCGCTCCAGCGTTGTCGGCCAGACTGTCGGTGGCTTTTTCCACTGTTGGATTTGTTTTTTGATGAGCTATTTGTGTGCAAAGATCTTGACAGACAGCTCTCTCTGGGTGTTGATACCGAGTTCTGTGTAATTACCTCTTCAATCCCTATCTCACCCCTCTCCCAGGGAATCAGTGTGTGGCGCCTACAGGGGACAGGCAGGGAAGAAGATGTCAATAATCCATTCTGTCCCCCCGCTGACATGTCATATATACTGCCTAGGGGGGGTGCATGGATAATGAATCTCTGCCTCACACCACAACAGCCAGAGAGACGCTGAGTGTCCCCAAGGGAGGAGAAGAATTACCCACATGTCAGATGTCATCAGACTTGCTAGCAAATCTCTAATTAGACACAGAGACTTCTAATTTACTTTCATATTTTTGTTTTTTGGGTGGCGCAAACACATCCCCGGTGCAGCGTGGCACAAAGTGGATTGACTATATCACTCGGTATCAGCAGGTGGAGTTGGGACGAGCTTTTATGATTGCCAATCACATTTCTCATGCCGATTCAAAGCACCAGACAGTTCGGTAATGAGGCGGGAAGTGAGGGTCAAACCTCTTTGGAGAAAACCTTCTCTTGTCTGGGAAGGCACAGCATGGGAAAAAAACTCAACAAGAGCTGAAATGATTAGTATTATATATCAGTCAGTCGGTAAGGAAATCAACCGAAGATTTTCAACAATGTCTGTCTTTTTAAATTTTATTTTTTTAAGCAAAAGTGCAATCATCATTTCCAGCTTTCAGCTAATTTCCAACATTATATAAATCGCATGATGAAAAATAATTTAATCAGGAGAGACATGTTTGCTGATATGCAAAAAAGGTTCATTATACAGCATGATAAAATGTATAAAGTCTTTGGAGATTGGACTCCATCATTATACTAATAGTTTGTATATAGGGGTAGAGAACCATCAGACCCCCCCCCCAATGGAATATAGACGCTGGTGGTGGCGATGAAGGAGCCCGAAAACCAGACTAGAAGGTCCGATTCTGATTGGTTTAGCCTCCACCAGCTGATTAGATTCAGGAAGAGAGCACTGATTAAGAGTTAGGTCTTCCTGAAAGAATTTACTCTGTGCATTTGACGGATTGATCCAAAAATGCAAATAAAAGGGAGTTTTGTGATTTTTAATAGGTCTGTGTGTAAACCCGACAAAAAATGCAGGGGGAAACGTTTTTTTCTTTTCGCATTGGCTTTTCTGATCAAAGCAGGAGGAAGCATAACGGCAACAAAACAAAATCCGAGGGCAGTGCCTCATCCTCTGTGGCTGATCAAAACTCATGCACCATGTACAGTAAACACACTGTGCTACAGAAAGAAGAGGTCAGGCTGATGGAGGGGCCTCATGCTCTCTACTGTCTCTGTGTCTACATGTGGGAGTTGTCTGTGGTGCTTGCGAGTGGTCTGTGTGTGTCTGTGTGTTGTGCAGTCCTGCCTGTGTCATTGTGGCTGTGGGAGCTGCTCCTAGGACAGCGTGCATTAATCATGGGTTTTACAGGGTAGCGGGGTGGGTTGCCCTCCTGGCGGCCCCGCGATGACATCACATGTGGCCCTCCAGGAGAAGGACGGAGATTTGTCCTTAGTTTGTCCTTAAAATGCCATTTTGTGTCGGGAAACGAATTACTTGTCTCAAGGTGAAAACCGACGCCTTGTAGTTCAATTTGCAAATTAAAATAGCTCCATAAGTTGAAATTTAATTATTAGCATTAAAATGTGATGTATTTCACACTACATGGCTGCACGTGTTTTTAATGGTTAGGACATCTTGGTAAAAACACAGCAAACACTGAGACTGGGATATCATTTCCAACATTCTTTTATGGAACAAATTAAACGTTGAATTTAATATAAAAGAAATCACCAAAAAGAATGACAGTTACATTTAAGAGAGCAGTTTCCTACTGGTATTTTCCTTCAACTAACACAAGAAAAGTGTGTTTTGCAATGTTATTGCAGAAGTTGATCCGGCAATGACTATAAAAGAACCGTATATGGTTCAGCACTAATTGAGACTCTTCTGTAAAGGGGTTTTCTCTGCCGTGGTTCGGACTCGCTGCTCTCTTCCAGGCCGAGGTCAATGTGAGTCAATTCTGATGACAGACCATTGATCATCGGATCGCTCCATCTTTAAGATGATAGAAAGACTTTAAGACTTTCACAGCGCATCATTAATGTTTAATTCTGTTCTTATAGATCCGGTCATAATAAAGAGACCTAATGTAGTTAAAGAGATCACTTGTTCATTGTCATTATCAATCAAATGTGTTAACTCCTTTTAAGATTGTGTTTAACTTTAGAATAGATCCACAACTATTTCTTTGCAATCTGTCAAACTGTAATGCTTGGACTATTTCTAATTTGCTGAGTTGTGTTATTCAAACACTAAACTAAGATTCATGACCCACGATGAGAGGAAAAACACTGTGATTAATTGACATGTCATCCACGTTAGAGCCGGCGGTATTTCTATCCTCGTCGGAGCTCGGATGTATGACATGATAAATCATATTCCCTGTTGTCCCCCTCTCCCAGGTACGACCAGACCGCCCAGAGAGGGGGAAATCTCAGGCGTGAACTACAACTTTGTCTCCATTGAGGAGTTCTTCTCCCTGGAGGAGTCAGGAGCGCTGCTTGAGAGCGGAAAGTTCAAAGGTACTCAATAATTAACCCTTTATATCTTGTTTCATGTGAAACAAAAACTACAGGTCTACAGGTGCCGGGCTATTTCTTGGCCAGGTGCAGTGGCTTCTTGGAGCCTCTGCTGGTTGCTTGGCAATCTGAGGGTGATTAAAAAAAAAAAAAAAAAAAAAAAAATCCAGGAAGGTAGAACATGTTAATTAAGGAGTTTGGAGGTGCTGGTTTGCAGATTTAGTTGCATTTGGACAGAGCCAGTCTAACGTTCTGTTCATAAAGAACATGTACTGTATTGTCAGGTGTTTGTTGAGATTAATGCGGTTTAGTTACAGTTACAGTTAGTTGCCATCTCTTTATGCATATTAACACCATTAGTTGTTGCTCTGCTCGTATCTCCCCCGTCGACTCCTCCCCCATCTGTAAGGGTCAGAGTGCTGCCTCTGATTAAAAAACCTCCATACATTAAAATCCATAATTTATAGGAGTTTTGATGGGAGCAATAAATGTCATCCTCACTTGCCTTCCATGGAACACTGACAGACACGTTACTACAGCAAGTCAATCAGGAGTATCAACAGCATTTTAGCCTGCAGAAACTGCAGTAAATGGCATTGGCCGAGACCTTGTTGTGGAGTTCAGTAATCTAATGTTTCCCCCCCAACCTATTTGGACCTCCATGAGCCAAATGGACAGGTGGAGGTCATTTAGTTGTTCTTTAGCAGCTGGAACAGATGGGTAGAACTGTGAATATAGAATACAGTCGATGATCTCACATGAGACATAATGCACCATACACACAGGCATGTATGTGCTGTTTGTGTGCACAATGAATGTAAAATATTTCAGTTTGGAGTTCAGTAACATGTTAATTCAGACTGAGTGCTGTTACTGACCACCTTTAGATTTATGTCAATAGATTTGACTTACATTTATTTATATGTACATTAATTAACACAGGAAACATGTTCAATGCAATTCCATTTCTCAGGATGCCTTTCCCCTGTCCTTCTCTGTCTCAGGGAATTACTACGGCACACCTCGGCCCGTTCACGTCAGCGCAGAGAGCCCCCCCATCACCTACCAGGAACACCGCAACCTGCTCAGAAACTTCCGCACACGCAGCAAATCGCTCAGCAACCTCGAGAAGCCTGCAGAGGACGGCGAAAACAGCGAGGACGACTCGGGGCTGTCAGGCAAGTGGTGCCAAACCTATCCGTGTCTACGTGACTGCATGTGTGGGCAAGTTCACACATGTAAAGTGGACTATTACATCATTGGGACTTTAAAAAAAGACATATTTCAGACATATTTACAGCAGAAAACATATCCCTAAAACCCAGCACAACAGCCTGCAGCTAAATACTGCATTGTCCCTCCATCTATAGCTCCAGTCGCTGATACCCAAGTTAATCAATCTTTAGCACGATTAGTATGCTCTACAATCTCAGTGGGGCTGTGGCCTCATCGATTGCTGGATCACTTCCAAAGGAAGGCCAGGCTGCCTTAGATGGAGCAAGCATGAGGTGAGCAGACAGGCCAGTGTGCACACAGCGAGGTGACAAAGACACAGAAGTGTTAGCCAACACATGGCTGTTATAGATTTTTCTCCTCTCATGAGGCGGAAACATTTTTTTGCGATGGATGACTCACCGTACCAGACATATTATCTTCGAAGGCTTAAAAGTCTGATTACTCACCAGTGGTGGAGGAAGTATCCAAGTCCGTTGTTTAAGTAAAAGTACAGATACAACAATGGTAAGATGTTCCATTACATGTGAAAAGGCCCCCATTCAAAATCCTACTCTGGTCAAAGTGCAGAAGTATTATCTGATAAATGCACTTAAAGTAGCAAAAGTAAAAAAAAAAAGTCCCTTGTTGGTGACGGGTGGGTAGTTAAGTCCAGCGGTTCCCAACATGGGGTTGTGAGGGGTGGTGAGATGATTTGTGGAATTGGAAAGAAGAAAGTTCTGAACTCCAAAGAAATCTTTGCCTTTTTGTGACATATTAATTAATTTGATTTCTTTGAGCCTTTGATGGTACTATTAAAAATGCATCTGAAATGTGACAAGGGGCCCCCAATTAGTCTTTTTTTAAAACGTTATCACAAGCCAAAAGGGTAAAAGGTTATGGCTTGTTGTTTTGGTGTAATTTCTCCAAAGTGGGAAGAAAACTATAGCAGTCAAATAAATGTAGTGGGGGAAAAAATCCAGGATAGAGTTTGAGAGATCCATCCAAAACGCTGACCTCTGCCGAGTCGTCTTCTGAAGTGATACTGTGTGGGTGGATGAGTTTACAGCGGGACTCAGGACACCCCGTGTCATGTCCTACGCCTCTCCGATCTATGCTGGAGCGCACAGCTGAAGGACAGCTACAAGGACGGCTAGGCAACAAAAACAACATGCTTGTTTTTTTCTTCTGCTGGTGGTATGGCATGCATGGTCACACACTCTGCCTCCTCGGAGAGAGGACAGAGCCGGCTTGAGATGCTGACCTCAGGTCTTTTTTTTTGCCTGACATGGAACTGCCCGCGTCAGCTTGTTACAGATTGCAGAACTTTTCCCCCTCCTGCAACTGTTAAATAATATATAACTGTTCAATTTAGATTTTTTTGTTTTAAAACTCTTTCTTGTCGATACAATCCCAGGAGGCTCCGCAGGTGTCAACAGCAGCGTCCCTGCTAGCCATCGGTCCCCAGGGCGGCCCCGGGCCTCCAGCAGCGGGGAGGCTCGTGCCATGGAGAACGGCATCATCGGCAGCAGAAGTGGAGCCAGGGTGAGGGGTGTGATGCCTGATCACTGGGAGCAGGCTTTCAGTGACCCCGGCGAGTCTCACTACATAGAGTGAGTATCTGCCTGTTCTTCACAACCAACATTTAAAGCCAGGGTGGGCGGCTTTCTGGGAAAAAAATGTGAAATTACAAGACGAGCACGGGCATAAGTACGCGCTTCATCACAATCGTGGTGTGATCTTGTATTATCTTAACACCCCCAAAGTCAATAAGATAGTGAAATGCAGCCATGAAATGTAATGATCTAAAGGTTGCTTATCTTAGAGGAAGGGGTCTCGGAGGTAAACCAGATGTGGAAGGCTTATAGACCCCCAATATAGACCATGATGAAGAAGCTGGGAGCCAGAGTGTTACATCGGCAGAGACACTCTCCTAGCTTCTGCAGAGCTTGTATTGATGCTGAATTCTTTGATCTGAATAAACCTTTTAATAATCAAGAAACAGTGTCAAGAGGATTCCTATCAACACATAATCCAGCATGGCTCAGACACCACAATCCTAAAGCAGTTATATAGTTGCAATTTTATGACAATTTTTTTTTGCAACATTGTGGGCCTGAAAAGCCCTTTTAAATTACATAGCAGTGTTTCCCACACGTAGGTTAATTTGGGACGCTACACAATCAACACCGGCCCACTGCACATTTGTCATTAGTATTATTTATTTATTTAAATGCTATTTTAAACACACATCGTTCAGCTGCAATTCATTTCCTTGCTCTCCTCTTTCTCTCTGTCACTCTACACACACACACACACACACACACACACACACACACACGCACACGCACAAGCACACACAGCCCCTCCCCTTTGTGCACACTGCGTCTGTCTCCATGAAAACAGTGTTGCCAACCCAGCGACTGTGTTCCTAGATTTAGCGACTTCTTAGACCCCCTTCGCGACTTTTTCTCGACAAATCTGGCGACTTTCTGTAAAAAAGACAGCAATATTCTATATATGTTCTATTATATTCTAAAACATTATTATGTGTAATGGAATATTTGCCCAATGACGCAAAGAAAAACATCCAACCCTAGCATTTAAAAGAATAGTTTAACATTCTGTGAAATTAGCTCAACAAGGCCATTCACTTTCCTGCAGTTTTATGAAATATGAGTTTTACTAAATATGAAGCTAATGCTAGAAGATGGTTAGGGGAAACAGCTAGTCTGTCTGTGTCTGAAGGAACAACATTTATTGATTGCTTTATCAATTGATTGATTTTTCACATTACATTTGTTTGTTTAATACATACAAAAACTAAAGTGAAAAAAGTCAAATGAAATCAACCTTGTTTTAGGAAAAACAAGTTTTCTTTGCGATCTTAGGGAGAAAAACTACACTACCCATACTCCTAAGCGTAACAGCAATGTCTCTGATTGGTCCAACTCTGGACCAATCAGCCGCGAACAGCTAGAGCTAGCTTCTACCATTGAAGTCTATGATAGTTTCTGGACACGGTCTTGTACAGTTTGACTTTTTTTGCCGATTTCAAAATGTTTATTACTTCGAGAGTGTTCATTTACAATCCGAACCACACCGTTGTAGGTGACTTCAGGCAGGTTGCGAAGATACTCGGTTCAGCAGTATCTATCGGGCTTCACTATTGTAAAAAGCTAACCAGAAGAGCCGTATCCATAGCATGGAAATCCAGACCCAAATCCAAAAGATTATGGGTCTGGCACTGACTTATGAAAGTTGACCATCTTGAGGGGCGGTACCAAGAGTGCATTTGAAAATCTCACTGCACGCAATTGGATAACACCACAACCAATCACAACAACACATGGGGTGACGTATCCAGAGCCCCATACGATTCGCTGACTGGTTGTCATCTGTTTAACTCACCTCTGGCCCCCCTTTATCAGATACACCGATGTGATTGGTGCAGATCGCCTCTGGCCCACCTATGTCAGATACACCGATGTGATTGGTGCCGCTCGGCTACAAAGGCATAGTTAATGAGCAGCATTACTCGATGCCAGAGTAACTTGCTGAGCAAATTCAAATTCTTCTCTTGCGTAAACTCTGGATTTCCAGGGTACCGGATCTCCACTCAGAGACGTTCTTCCGGTCTTCAGTTGTTGCGTGACATAGGCCTATTCTCTGATGTGCAACCTCAACCCGATTTCCAGCCCGTTAGCTCCTAACCATAGGCTAAAGTAATCGCTAACCCCACAATTTTTTGTTTTTGCAGTTCAGTCACTCAGTGAGCTTTAAAGGTGCTGGTAGGCAGATTCTTTTTAACCGTGCAGCTTAATCCCTCTTTCAAGTGTTAATACATAGCTGAACTACCTTTTCTTTTCATATTGAACGATAGATATGACAGTAGTATCCATCCTCTCATCTAACTCTCTGCAAACAAGTGCATATTAGTATTTACCAAAATGTTAAACCATTGCTTTAAACATGCTCTGAATACAGCAAAGTTGCTATGCTAAATATACCAATTGCAGGCATCTCTGTTCTTATTGTGTCAAATTACAATGTTGTCATATTATATTAAATACTGTTATTTTTCTGAATAGGGAATCTTTTCTTTTGCTTTGTCTCTCCAAGTCACAACCCAAACAGGACCAAGTGGCAGAGTCCTCGAGCCTCAAGCAGGGAGACTGTCTACAAAAATGAATGTGAGCCTCTTTCTTTGTTTCTTTCCCATCTCTCTGTCTCTCTATGGATGTAATTACCGTACAGCAACATTTGCGGCACATTTAACTGTTGAACAGCCTTGACGAAGCTACATATTTGTTATGAACTGAAGCAGCGGACTGAGCCAGCTTGCTCCAGTCAAATGAGATGGAATGAGCTTTTTAGTTGAACGGAGACGTGTAAGTGATTAAGGCCTGAAGCTCGGAGCTGCTGGCAAAGAGACAGACTTTCTGCTGTGGCTGGCAGGGTGGACACGTGGATGGCATGTGACTGGCAACGTAATTTCATAATTTGGTCACATGTTTTGCTGTTCAAAAAACAAGGATATAATCTACTTTTTGATGTCTGTCTGACACAGCTGATTGCAAACTGTGAGGGACCCATCTGTTGTAGTCCTGGGATTCCAGCTTGTCCTAGTGAAGTGCAGTGCACATCTCCCACCAGCAGACGGTGATATCATCTATATTATGGTCACTTTTACTGTAAAATCTTGTACATGGAGTCCAAACTAACACTGTCATAATTTAGCTTTAATTTATGCAAAAATCATTGCTGCTCCTTCCCAAACAAAGGCCAAAATGGGAGTGAAACTCAAATCTGAAGCAACGTTTTTTTTATGCAAATTGAGGGGGAATAAAGACCCAGATTGCAGTGCTGTGTTGTGTCAATGGAATGGATTATGTGTCTGTAATGGATTCTGCTTTTAATGCAGTCTTTTCACCAAACACTTTGGTTTGCGTGTCTATTTATTTAAGTATTTTTCTTATTAAAAGCCATCTGGCGATTCTTTTGCAGTGGTCTGAATCCCTCTCTTTTCCCTCGCTCATAACGCCTCTCTTCATCTGATATCACTTGGTATTTTTTGTGTTGATCCTTGCTGCCTTGAAGACTTTTACAACTTTTCCTTGGAGGTAAGCAGCATCATTATCTCATCCTCTGTCTCTGTCTTTCTGTCACTGTTTTATTTTCCGTGACTACCAGGGTTCACGGACCAGCCCGGGGAGCTCAGGGGTTTCCCTGTGCACACACACTTGACCAAGGGCTCCAGGGGGTTTGGTTTCAATATCGTCGGGGGCAGCAGGCCAAGAGAGTTCCTCCAGGTCTACAGTGTGACTGCAAGTGGTCCCTCAGCACTCAAGACAGGTAAGCATACAATAAACCAGGCATGATTACTGCATGAGAAAGGGAATTGTAAAAAGGATGTGTGATGTGATATCGACTAGAGCAAGGAGGGGACACATTCTCAGACACAAATACTTGTGTATATTTGTAATAGTACAAGACATATCTGCAGACTGAGAGCTGGAACCGTAATTGCTGAAATCTTGCAAAAAGACAGACAGAAAAAAAAAATTACTTTAGTCGGCGGCGTTTTAACATCTATCTAGTTTCTGTCTCCACTCCTTGGGATTATACCTCGGGAATTATCTGATCTCGCACAGCAAGTGTATAGCACAATCAGTCCTTAATCCTCAGGGCTAGCACACTATAATAAAGCTATCCTAACACATGCATATGCAACGGTGCTCATCCACACACACACACACACACACACACACACACACGTCCATACAGGCAAATATTACCATTCTAGGAAGCAACAGCACAAGCTGTCTCAGCAGGGGCTGATCTAGTTCATATCTGTTAATAGGGTTAGAGGGATTAGTTGGTTGGATTAGTCCACACCCACGCAAAACACACAGCCAATGTTTCATTCACGAACTACACTTATTCGCACGCTCAAGCATGTAAAAATGGTCAAAAAAGATGAAGCAGTAACACATACTGTCAAAAGTACAAAGGTGTGTAATTTAGCTGCGGACAATTCAAAATGCCCAGTATTACAATGCTGTCTGATGTGTTGTCTTTTGTGCTTTATTAGCGGACATCATGGTGTACATCAATGACTTCTGTGTGTTGGGGGTGTCTCACAAAGAGGTGGTAGAGATGCTCAAGTCTGTGCCTGTGGGCCACGCTGTGGATGTAGAGGTTAGAAGAGGGTATCCCATGCTCTACAACCCTGACGGTTGTCCCAAGCAGCCCCCGCCAAGGCTACTGGATAGCGGGGAACCCATCCTACCACCCACCACCACCCAGCCGCGGCCTCTGCACCAACTACCTCGTCTCCCGACACCCACTCCCAGCACCCAGCACTTTGACTACAATGGGCTCCACATTGACGGGAGGTACACGGAACCAGGGCCGACCCTGGACGCTAATGGAAATGCTATGTCGTTCACAACCAGACAGCCGTTCTCGTACAGACGCTCCAGTATGAGCAACGCTACCTCTCCCCCGCCCGTGCGTCCTCCTCGTTCACTGAGAAGTTTAGCCCGGCTGCAGTCGTTCGACCCAACGCTCGCCAGCCAGAGTGACAGTGAAGTTGTTTCTGCCATTGGTTCCCACAGGTAACAGACGCACACACGTATGTCACAAAGGAAGTTCCTGCGGAGATTGTGCTTTAAAGCTGCATTCATCTGAAATTTGAAATTCCCTTTTTAAAGTGATTCATTAAAACAATTAGTAGTTTGATTGCAGTGATTGAAAGTAGTGTTGAATAGTTTGAAATTTGCCTGGAATTTCAACTTCAGTTTAAGACAGGCTGTAGGAAAAAGAACCAATGAGGAATTAGATTAAATCCAGTAATAAGTGAGGGGTTTGTGCTGTCCAAATAATGAGAAGAAATGAATGTTGTGTATATATAGTGTATAACTGTTTGCTATACAGGCTGCAGTGACAGGCGATACAACACCATTAGAATGCATTGCATGTTACAAGTTCTTCCATTTATCATTGAGTCATCGTTTTCAAGCAAAAATGCCAAATGTTAGTTACAGCTTCTCAAATGTGTGGATTTGGTGCCATTTTTTTGGCCATGTATGATAGTCAATGTATCATCTTTTGGTTTTGGTTGGACAAACAAACAATTTGAAGGCGTCCCATTGACCTTTAGAAAATTGTGATAAGCCTGTTTGAATTGTTTTGGCATTTTATAGACTAAAAGATGGATCAAGAAAGTAATTGGCTGACTAAAATAAATAACATCCTTAGTTGCAGTCCTAAACATTTCTGAATATGTGTCAAACGGACTGTGTTTACTTTGGATTTTGACACATTTTTTCTTTCTCATCAGGGCATCAGTTATCCGTAATCACAACAATAACTCCCTCTCAACGCCCCCTCATCCTCACTGTTACGGCCCATCCAAGTCGTCTGAGAGTGACCTGTCCACCTGCACCCTCTCGGGGTCCCGGCTGCCCCTGCCTCAGTCACCGAGGAGGCCCTCGTCCTCCCCCGGCGGGCCCCACAGCGCTCACTCCCGCCTCTTCAGACCGCAGACCTCGCATCTCAGACCTCCTCCCGCCCCTGACAGCCCACGCCATTACCGTGGCTTTAACGGTTTCCATGGCAACACCAGCCCCACTGCAAGCCACAGCAGCATGTCCTCTCCTGGGGCAATGAGTGTGGGCAGTGCAGTCGGCAGTTTGAGCGGAGGGGAGCTGGTGCCAGTGGCCTTGGGCAAGACCGAAGGAGACCGAGGACTTGGCTTCAGCGTGGCGGCTGGCGGTCCAGGAGGCCGACTGACTATAGTGAAAAGAGTCTGGGACAGGAAGCAGTGCAACTTCCTGCAGCCAGGGGATGCTATTGTCAAAATCAACGGAGCAGATGTCCAGAGTCTTAGTTTTACCCAGGTATTAGGACCAAATGGGAGAAGAAGTAATGAAAACTAAACACAATTCATAGTTGATGGGTTGAAACAGGGGTTCCTGACTTTTTTTTGCTTAATATGCATCAATTTCTGCTTGCCTCCCCTTACCATGGGGTGCATGAGTTTCTCTTCTCTGGTGGCCTCAAGAGATCAAATTATACAGTATTTCACAAAAAATGTAAACAAGAGGAAAGTCTGGAAAATACTCAACATTTTGAGTAAAATCATTCATTTATTTCATATATTTGGGGTGGAAGTAGCTCACTCTGTGAAGGAGTTGTGTTGGGAGCGTTGCAGGTTCAAGTCCCCGTACAGACCAAAGTACGGAGTGTGGACTAGTGCCAGTTCCGCTCCTGGGCACTGCCTAGGTGCTCTTGAGCAAGGCCCCGAACCCGTCAAGCACTCATAGCCCCCTCGCTCTGACATCTGTCCATTTCTACAGTACATTTATAGGACCTGATCATGTGTGTATTTCAGACCTGTGTGTAGTGTGTTCTAACAACATAGGGAACCTTTTTTTTTTATTTCAACAAATTGTACCTTTATAAAATGTCATCTCCCTACCTCCATGTTACTAAAAACATGCATATCAATCAAAATGAGAGATGAACACCACCTCAAAAGGTGTCAAATGTACCCATAGAATTTCAAAATTAGTAACAATTTATGGATGTGTTTGTTAACAGGTTCAGACAGTTCTCCAGGAACACACCAAACAGGCAGAAGTCATCTTGTTGATTTACCGAGGAGGTAAAAGATTCACGTTCGTTGTGGAGTCAGTGACTTTAGTCAAGTGTTCCCTGTGGCTAAATTCATTTCACAGTTATTTTCTGTCTCATTATCAGGCATCTATCACTCGACCATCTCCCCCGGCTCCACCCGGAGACTCCCCCCGCCTCTACTCCACCCCCCTCCTCCACCTGTTGGTTCAGACATCTCCTCCTTGTGCCCAGAACCACTGCCTAAGCCCCGCAGCTCCGTCAGCAACCCTGCCTCCCCAGCCCTGAAGCGCTCCTCTCTGATCCAGAGCACCAGTTTTTTGGAGTCGATTCCAGTGACCCTGACCATGGAACCCAAAGACTGGATCAACACGGGCCTTGAGGACGAGGCGGGCGGCGTCCCAGTTCCTGACTCCGGTCTGGAGAGGCAGGGTGGGGTCCGAACTTGGCCGCTCAGAGGGTTTGATGTGGAGCTGAGGAGAAAGCCAGGAGAGGGCTTTGGGTTCGTCATTGCCTCTCAGGATGTGGAGAATGGCAAAGGTGAGAGTCAACTACATATAGTGACAAAACATAGTATGCAACGTGTGTATCAAGCTTTAAATATAGTACATGTGTTTTGCAAAACTGTAGGTCTTTTCATCCGATGATCTGAAGTAGACGTGCATGGCATTACGCAGCATTAGTTGAACTTTTTTGGCCCAGTAGAACCGCCCAGTGAAACAGGTTTAATTTGAATGTCGTTGTGGACAGATGCACCATTAGGTAATAGCAGATTAAATGGTGGTCACCATGGCTATATGCCACCAGATGAGTCACGATGCATCATCAACCCTTTTCTTAGAAACCTATTTTTCCCCCAGGTTGATTGTATTGTTGAAGAAAATCAGTTTTGGCATCCACTATTTGTCACAGAGTGGTTTATCATGGAGTTCACTTTTGGTTAGCTAGCAGAAAAAATTATAACCCAAGTGTATATTTGCTTGAAATGCTAAATGCAAATGCCCTACCCATGAGATGTTTGATAGTTGTAGATTATGTATATCAGGAGAGTGGTATTCATCTTCTCATCAAACTCTCAGCAATTAAGCAAATAAGTGCATTTCCCCAAATGTCAAAATACTCCTTTAAGAAGTAGACAGATTATTTACAAGTATTTTTAGTCATGCTCTATGAATACAATTTCTCAGTTTTCTCGATCCACTCTGACCTGATAGGACATTGAGGCTTGTTTATGTTCTGTCTGTCAAGTGAGCACATCCTGCTCTGATTAGCCTTTAGTGTAGTGTCGCCGGTTAACCGCAACATCCCCATGGTGATCCCCCCCCCCCCCCGTTCTCTTCCTATGTGTTGCATTTGCTGCCCTCTATTCCGGTTTGATGCAGTTCATTTTGCTTCATGAGCCAAGCAAACACAGTTATGTTTCATGCTATGTTTTCATGTTGTGGGTGCACATGTCTCTGCAGCACAGACACCCTCCCTCATCAACACCTCCACTTTATTTTCACAGAAAGAACAGAGAGGACCACTCTCTGCATATCTGCCTTTATCCTCTATTTCCTCTTCCCGTCGCTCTCCTCCACTTCAGTCTTTCTCTCCATCGCTCACACCCACTCTTTCCCTTTCTCTCTCTCTCTCTCTCACCCCTTTACTCTGCAGTAAAAGCGTCCAGTCTGGTTTTTCAAAAGATTAAAACTCTCCCCTTCTCTCTCTATCCATCTCTCCCTCCCTCCCTCCCTCCCTCCGCCTCCCACCAATCTCTCCATTGCTCTCTGAATGCTCAAGAGAAATGCCACACTGAACATTTCCCTCCCAGAGAAGCAACAGAGGGGACAGCCAACCTGTGTTTCAGCTCCTGCTGACCGTTACATGTGAATCTCAACACCTCCAAGCTGCCTGGCAAGGAATTGAGGATTTCATTTTTTGTTTGTTTCCGGCGCATGCTAATCAAAGAACCATGCTGGAGAGACTACAGTCTGCTTTGAAAACTGTGAAGGAGTCCAAACGTAATTATTTGTTCCACTTCTCGTTTCATGTTAACTAAAAAGAAAATGGGAGGGTACTGGTTTGGTGCAGTGTGTCACATTCAGCTGTGTGCATGAGCTAAAGGTTACAATTCTGTGTTGCACGCTAAAGTTTGCTCCGTCAGATGTTGACTTTGTCAGTATGAAAGTTACATCCCACAGGCTCACATCTTCTAGACGTCAGAGAATTGGTGAAACTGATGCTGTGGCTATATGTATTGTGGTTATTGTTTTACAGTTATACTGGATGATGATTACAGCAGCAACAACAACAACGGATGTAAGGGAATTTAAAATATCTTTAGCCCAACCAGGCTTAAAGCAGCACACAACTTGATGTGGTAATGGTCTTTGTATTGGAGCCATTAGTGAGCTACATAGGCAGAAAAATGAATGGATTTAACGGACAGTATCAGCTGTGCTGTCAGCATTAACTCCCCTGCACACACACACACTACTTGTATGAACGATTCTGCTAAAGATCAACAGTGGTGCTCTCCCCGCTCTCGGGCATGTACTGGACATGTGCAGGCTGCTGTGGGGATGTCTGCACCGGCTAATGCATCTGGGCTGCAGAGGGGGATTTTACGATGGCGGGGAGGGGGGCTGCTCCCACTCCTGAGCTGAGCGGTGATCAGGGCAGAGCGACAGAGGCTGGCTGGCTGGCTGGCTGGCTGCTGGGTACACTGCAGTGGGATTACTCTGGACAGGAGAACATGGAGAACCAGAGGAAAAGACACTATGATACAAAGCAGTCCATTTGGATGTGTGTGTGTGTGCGTGTTTGTGTGAGTGTGTGTGTGCGTGCGTGCATACGTGCCTGCGTGTGTGTGGCGATATACATCTGTCCCAATCGCTCTGAGTCACTGTGTAGTATGTGTGTGAGCATGGGTGTTGCATGTGTATTCATGTGTTTGCCGACTGATGTATTATGCATGATAAGAAGACTATTTGCAAAGCTGCCTTGGCTTTGATTTGACCTGATTGCCGTTCCTGCCTGGGTCACCCAGATTAGGCCCAGATTGGAGATCCTGGAGGGATGTAGACTGGGAATGTGATTATTTACCTCAGCTGAATGGGAGTCTCAAAATGTTTATGCTGCCTGATGGGTTACATAAGGCCACTGGCAAGACTCTAGAGGGGCCAGCTGTCACCAAAGCCCAGCATACCCTCATAGAGGGTTCAGGGAGAGAGCAATGTAGAGTTTACTAAGATACAGAACCAGGAACAGAAGCTAGAATTAGAAGTCTTCACAGACAGAGACACACTGTCCAGCTAAGAACCGTAAGAAGCTTTTTAGTTTGGTGCAGGAGATTAATGGAAGCAAATGTATTTTTTGGCCGCGCAATGTTTTTCTCATCAACTCCAGACTCTGACCAGAGTGGAGCTTAATTGTGAATGATTACTGTGTACAGAGAGATAAGGAGTTCCTGATGCATGCAGCTAATTGTTCCTCCTCACATTGTACGCTCACTTCAACTCAGAGGTCAGTTTAACTGAACAAAAAGACAGGAACACTCTCCTGTGTATAATAGCTCATAATATCTATTATAGATAGATAATAGATATGTGGCAGTGTAGCAGGCTGGGAGATGATGGCCAGAGCAGAAAGACCAGCAAAATGAACTAAATACTAAATATTGCTGTTTCTGTGTGTGTGTGTTTATGTGTGTGTGTTTTGTATGCTAGAGGCATGCTAATGCAGACAGACCGCAAGTTTGTGGATCTTAGACGGGCTGAGCATGAGAATCACTGTATAAACCAAAGTGTAATTATCTACAGTCTGTTATGCAGTATGACGGATTTGGGACAGAAAAATATAGCTGGAGAAGCTTGTGTGCCATCACAGTTTTTTTCTTGTCAGGACGACAAATCATTGAACAGTGAAACTTGAACTGGTGTGTCAGCGGATGGAGAGATAGGTTGATAGATGGGAAGATGAAGGAGGAGAGGAGAGTGTTTCAAGGAGACAGTGGGGGAGGTGTAAAGGAAGGCTTCTGAGGCAAGTTCTTTATTAAGTAAACCCTGCCAAAAATGATCCAAATCTTAATTAAGGCTTGTTTTAAGAATTCTGGCTAACGCACCGGGGAAATAAATCTTCTTGCTTTTAAACTGATCTGCATTTGACCCAACTTGTTACCCCACACTACTCAGTTAAAAGGAAAGTTTTGGAACTCTGTGTTCCAGCTGCAACTTTATTTGAGTGTGAACTAACAACTAACTCAAGCAACAAGTCGTTTAAGGTAGTAGTAACTGAAGTTAACGGATGTTTTCTGTCCTCTTTTTAGCTGCTTCACTTCTCCCTCACCGGTTTGTGACGGTACGTCGAGGCAGCCCGGCGGCCAAGAGTGGTCAGATTCGGCCTGGAGACCGGTTAGAGGCAGTAGAGGGACGCTCGGTGGTGACTCTGCCTCATCGGGAACTTGCTCAGATCCTTCGTCGAGCGGGAAACACTCTGCGCCTCACCATTGTCCCCCGACCTAGCACCTGTAAGCACTGACAATAGTATCCAGGAAACACACACTTATACACACATATACAACCTGGTTCTTGACTTACAACCACATTTGAATCATATTTTTCAGATTCTTCAAGCCTTTCAGAAACCACTGAGTATGACCCCGCTAACAGAGGCAGAAAGGGTCAGAAGTTGCGTCCAAAGGTGAGGCGAGCACCGTGATTAATATCATGTTCCTCATGATCACTTTGTTGACTGGACCTTTGCTGTAGTTCTTACCTTATCCACTGTCTGTGAGTAATATTCTCTGCCGTGATGATGCTCAGTCCTCCCTCTGTGCTCTCTCTGCACTCGTCTCCCAGCGTGACTCCAGGTATTACAGTGTAGACCTGGACCGTGGCCACTCAGGCTTCGGATTCAGCCTTAGAGGGGGCAGCGAGTACAACATGGGTCTTTATGTCCTGGGACTGATGGAGGGGGGGCCAGCCTCCCGGAGCCTAAAAATGCAGGTGTGTCTGTTTACTGTAACATGTATATATCCAGAAAGTGTAACCATCGCAATTGTATAATTGTTATTTGCACTGATGTATGTGAGCATGTGCACACATGTCACCTTTGAATAATACACAGCAAATCTCCCAACAGACATTTGAGGAAGATGGGGCTGATTAATAACAGGATATACTTCTAATGATACAAAAAAGATGTTCCTGTTTTGTATTTTTAATGTTGCGTTACTTAAAAATGTGATTACAATATATTTTTTCAATTTGCAAACAAGCCACGCTTTTGGTAAACAGTATTAAAGCAAGACTCTTAAAATCCCTGAAAAAAAAGCTTTTCTCAATAACAGTACATATTTAGTAGCAACAATAAAAGTTACAGTTTTAAAATAAAGACATCTTTAGGAATTATTTATTGGATTTAACACTTAAAACTCAACTGATCTTCTTCATCTGGACTGTGTGGTTGATTTAATTGACAGTGACTTGGCAGCATAAGTGAGCAATCCCACACCACATTGTCATGGATTACTGAGACACGGGGACAAAGCCATTGTACATTTCCTGCTGTGATAAGTGAAAATGTCTGCTGGATCTTAGTTACTCTCACTCCTCGTCCTCGATGCGTCACTTAGCAACAAGTAGCCTACAAGATGCTAACGAGAGCCTAATGTCAATACAGTAAAAATGGACCTACTTAACCAAGTTGGTTCACTGCTGGGTACAAGTTAGCATCAAACACAACAACGGCTGTCAGTTGAATGGTATTTTGAGCTAATGTTAGCAACCAAACAACCATAGATAGCTACAGGGTTTTTGAAATGACTGATAGCTTAGCTACAAGTTAGCTGCAAACACAACAAAGACTGTCAGTTGAATGGTATTTTGAGCTATTGTTAGCAACCAAACAACCATAGATAGCTACAGTGTTTTTGAAATGATTGATAGCTTAGCTACAAGTTAACATCAAAAACAACAAAGGCTGTCAGTTGAATGGTGTTTTCAGCTAACGTTAGCAACCAAACAGTCATAGATAGCTACAACGTTTTTAAAATGATTCCCATCTTCTGTTACTGTTTGTAAAGAGAAAAGTTTGTTATTTTATGGATTTCACAAATATCAGTATGACAAGTTACTCAAATGTGGACATCCGGCCGAAAAGAGTGACACCCGGCGGAATTTCCGTCAACGACAGAGCAATCCCAAAAGGTTTATATTACAGAATATTCCTTTATTTGTATGAGATATTACATATGATATTTAACGCCGTGGGCGTTGTGTTTGTGTGTTTGGGGGGGGGGGGGGCTGCAGGTGAGTGATCAGCTTGTGGAGATCAATGGGGACAGTACAGCAGGGATGACCCACAGCCAGGCGGTGGAGCAGATCCGCAGAGGGGGCCACCGCATCCACCTGGTCCTCAAGAGAGGAAACGGCTATGTGCCTGACTATGGTGAGACACGGTGGGAGGATATTTCTGGGATGTTACCTTGTGAAAACAAGGAAAATTCTAAGCACGGAATTCAAATTCAAGACATTCAAAAAGTTGGAACCTTGTGTCTTTTGCATTTGATGCATTTGTCTTGGGTGTGTTTCCTATTCTTTACCTGTGGGACTGATTCTAACTAACATACTTTTACCTTTTTACTCTTTCTTTTTCTTATGTGGGGTTTTCCACCTTTTAACCCATCTGATCCTCTCTTTTTTTGCTTTTAACATTCCCACACCACATTTTCCCTCTGGATTTGGCCTCTTGGTTTTCCTTTCCCCCCCAAAACATTCCTCTCCTTTCTTTTCTTCTCCTTTTCTCTCTCTCTCTCTCAGTGGAGCTCTCCAGTTTGTCTCTATGTATGACCAACTCCAAGCTAGGCGAGCCTTGCTTCTATGTCATTGGACGGACAGAGAATACGCGGTTGGTAATGGTTCCTGTTAGTTCTCCCATTTTCTGTCTCTCTACTGTACATTCCTCTACTCAGTCACCACTGCTGTCTTCACTCATAGTGAAACATCCTGTGATACATCACAGCCTGTGGGTTGGACCTCCTTATAAGATCATCTTATTTTATCAACTTAAGTGGTTTCCCTCAAACCTACCTCTGAACAGGCTGCACCGGCTTCACAATTTGTAATCAACCTGAATCATTTACCAAAAAGAATGTACGATGACAATGTTATGGAGCATTCTGATAAGATGTGTGCCGTATTTCACATGAAGGCTTATCTGAAGGTTGCACTAAAATGGAAAAGCAGTTGTTGTTACACAAGCTGACCAAATGCACTGACAAAAAAACCTAAAACTTAATAACAGATTACATAATGCTCTCTGCCAGAGATTTTGCTTTTCCTCTCTTTTACCGGCCTATTCAGACTGTTTTATCCTCCTCTCTCCGTCCCCACTCTCTCCATGTAATGTGTGTCCAGGCCGTGAGCAGAGAATCGCCCCCCCCTCCCTCCTGCATCACCCCGAGGAGCAGGGTTTGGCTGCAGTAGACTCCACCGGGCGGAAGGGGCACAGCTCCAAGCAGAAGAGGAGAAGCAGATCTTTAAATGGACGTGAGATGGAGAAAGGGACAGGAAAGAGCAGAAGAAGACGGGGCTCAGAGGGAGGAGGACACCCGGCTTTACAAAGCGCTATCTCTGAGCGGGAAGAGACATCTCGGGAAGCCAGGGACAAGAGGAGGAGGAGGAGGAGGAGGAGGAGAAAGAAGGAGTCCCAGAGTTTACCCAGAGATGCCCTCAGGAGTTATGAGGATAGTGACACAGAAAGAGGGACAGTGAGGGGAGAGAAATGGGAGAGGGAGAGAGGGAGGAGCAAAAGCAGAGAAAGTCAAAGTGAGGAGAGGGTGAGGAAGGCAGAGGGTAAAGAGCCTGAGGAGAAGGAGGAAGAGCATGAGTTGCCTGCTGTTGAGCAAAAGGTGGAGGAAGTAGAGGAGAGTGATGATGATGTTTTCTTACCCATGCCAAGCCCTAAACAAAAGCTACCCACACCCAAACAAAACTGGGAGTTGATGTATGATGAAAACCAGGACATGGCAGCAGCGTACTGGGATCAGGAGAGGCCGTGGGGGGATGACGGGAGAAGCAGTAGAGAGCCGGGGCTGAATGAGGGTCAGAAAGACGACGGTGCACAAAGCTGGCGTGTCGAGAGGCCTTTACGCAGCGCTGCTGCGACACATCCGGCGTCACAGAGAAAGCACTTCTCCTTCCTCGCCTCCGAACTGTCCGCAGAGCAGCTGGACGATGATGAGTTGGAGTCAGGAGGCAGTGATTCTGACAACAGCGCGTCAGCTGCCAGCATCTCAGGCCTCTCTCTGGCCGCCACAGAAGCTGGCGGGCCCAGGGGAAAGGTGCTCCCGGGCCCTTGGCTCACACCCAGCCAGCAGAGGCTTGCTCAGGTCGTGGAGGGGAACAGGCGCCCCGGGAGGCGGACAGGGCAGGGAGAAGGGAGAAGCGCTGTCTCGTGACTTTTAACTGGAAGTAGAGCGTGCAGCAGCTGTACGACACAGGATCAGATTCTGTCAGTCTCACACTGTTAGACCTCGACTTGTTTTTCCGCAGCTACCCACACTACCAACATCTTCTCTCAGTCACTTCGATATCTACAGTATGAAGTCATATTCTTTGTGCCTTTTTAGAGCGGACCTCTGGCTGATGTTAAATGTCAATATCACAACGTGTGAATGACACCGACATGGTCAAGTTATATGTGTTTTTCTGAGGCACCGGTGCCCTCACTATGTTCCACTTCTCCCCTGACGTCAGTCATAGAAGATCCAGGACAACAAGGTATTTTCAGACACCTTGGTTTAACCTACTTCATATCTCTCAGTCACCCCTCGGCATCTCTGTCTTTGCGCTACTTTAGCAGAAGAATCCTCTGTAAAGTACCGCCCTACTGTACAAAGACTGTATAGACATACTTGTATGTATACCTCATGAAGATATGAGCAATAAAAATGCAACTGTCCTGACTATCAGCCATGCGTTCCCACTGCACTGCACCTCATTGATCTGGCCGGAGAGGAAACAGTGTTACACGTTTGTACAATATCCTCTTTGTCTCATGTGGACACTCGCCTCGACTTGTAATGTTGTTCCATATAACTGAATATTTGGATTGTGATAATGCAAATCCCTTTTAACAGCAGGTGTGAAATCTATATTCTGTAACTATTTGTAGAGAAATAAATGACAGAACCTATTGTAAATACTATACTAACTGGAGCCAAGCCCTGATCTGATCATGATAAGTATATACTATATATGAATATATATGCAGTAAACCTATATATTACATAAAACAGCTATTTAGTCACTTTATTTATTGTGTGATGATTTTTTTGTGAAAAATTGGTATATAGCTTTTGTGACGGCTCAAAAATATAAACACAGACTAACAACTATATTGTCCTATTCATAAATGAATGTTTTGTAATATGCTGCTTGAGTGTGAATTAGGATACTCTATGTTGTACCCTACTTCAAAGATCAGCAAAAGATGCCCAAAATATGCAGTCGGTGTGCATATTTCAAGTACTGTTAATATCGGGGATCAGAACAAAAACACTATCTAGATTCTAGAGTGTGCTGTGCCCATCGTGCCACGTACAGTTGCCTTGGTAACATAAACCACTTTATCCTAACCATGGATTTTTCTTACTGTGAAAACCATTGCTCTGAGGACGTTTAGTTTTTTCAGTCATGCCAAAAAAGGCCCTTACTGTAAATCCACAAGAATAATCCTGATTCCTAATCACCTCTGCAGGAGCTCAGTGTTGCATCTAAGATGGCAAACAGGCCCATCATTTTGTTTTTCTCTATTTATACAAATTATGTTCTAACAAAAAACAGCCAGGCTGAATGGATATTGTGAGATGTTATTTTTCTATGAAATTGTCTTTTTTGACTCAGGTTTTTGCTCTAGATAAGCCATTAGGAAGAAAAGCTACAAAGTGACTTCACATCATCTTCATAACACAGAGCGGATTCATATTATTTAAAGGTTACGTTGATTCCTTATGGCGGCATTTGCAGATGCAGACTGTTACGGATGTTTGTTACCAGCCCATAACTATCTCAAGATTGATGCTTTAAGTGAAGTCAATCATTTGTACACAACCCAACGAAGTGAAATGAATTGCTTAGCGTGCCCTGCCCATTTGTTTGCATTGCTGTGCTGCCCAGAAATGGCAGCACAGTGACCAAAGCAATGACCATACAGAGTAGCTCGGTAGCCTATATGTCAGACTTATTTTCTAACGTTTTCTAATGTTCTTTTTTTTTTTAGACTTTCATTTCCTAAGGGGGATCATATGCCCGAACTGTAAACACATTCTAATAAAACTGCAAATAAACGGCTGAACTAATTTCCTCTGTGGTCATGCGTGTCTTTATTTTATTGCTTTTTTTTAACACCAGAATAATAATAAAAAAAGGAATGGACAGCAGATGGCAGCAAAATGATAGGCTATTATATTTAGGAGAGCTGGGGTTTGATGTGATGAAGGTATGTGTGTGTGTGTGTGTGTGTGTGTCCTTGGTTGTTGGCATGCATTCTGAATATTTTCCAGAGATCAACTATTAAACCTACTTTTTACAAGAACATGGGTTTTACATTTCCCATGCACGCTCACCACTTTCAATTATAAACTGCCTCACCTGTGCGAGCTATAATATTAAAGACTGCAGAGAGAGAGAGAGAGAGAGAGAGAGAGAGAAGCTGGTGAATTTATAGTCTCATTTCACAAATGAGCACTTAAGTACTGCCACTAAAAATAACCTCGCTGCGAGGCCTGCCTGTCTCCCATGTTGTCCTAAGCCGCATCCTTCTGTTCCTGTCAGCTCAGACGTCAACAAACACATCACCGCATTATAAAAACAGCACTGATCCCAAATCAGGGATTACATCAGCGGGACTAAACTATTCAGACGACTCCAAGTCAAGATTATAAACATAAATGATAGAGAATTGTTCAAAGTAAAAGATTGGCACTTTTCCGCATTACATGACAGCATGTAGTCTTGTTTCTATGTGTACAGTTTAACGCGCTCAGCGGGGTCCCTGAAGTGCGCAAAGTTGGAACCACCAGTGCAAAATGAGCACCTTCAAAATAAAATGTCATTTCCTCCAACAATTTGGATCAGAAATGGACATGCTTGTTGTGTGTTAACAGAATGATGAATTTATGATGTGTAGAAAGTCATTTTGGGGAAAATACTGACTCAGGCTCGGTGAGGGCCAAGAGCAAAAAAATCATCAAAAACCAGTGGGTACAGTTTATTACATTTTCTCGCACCAGTGACGTGGAAATATATTTTGAGGGGTTTGACGCTTTATTAATAATATAATCTATATGCCGATTTTAACAGAAAGCATGCAGATGATCCACAGAAATCTGTTCGAGCCTGCGCCACATGTACTAGGGCACATTCGTTAGCGTGGCTGCCCAGGTTGGATTCTAACTTGGCAACATCAAAAAGAAAGGTCTTCAACCGTGATTTAAAAGAACCGAGAGTAGCAGCAGATCCGAAGGTTTCTGGGAGTTTGTACCAGATATGAGGAGCATAGAAACTGAAAGCTGCTTCACCCTGTTTAGTTCTGACTCTGGGGACAGAGAGTAGACCTGTCCCAGATGACCTGAGAGGTCTTGGGGGGTCAGAGTGTAGTAGAAGATCAGAAATGTATTTTGGTCCTATACCATTGAGTGATTCATAAACTAGCAAAAGTACTTTGAAATCAATTCTTTGAGGCACAGGAAGCCAGTGTGAAGACTTCAGAACTGGAGTGATGTGATCCAGTCTCTTGGTCTTAGTGAGGACCCGAGCAGCAGCGCTGTCTGATTGATTTTTTAGGGAGACCTGTAAAGACCCCGTTACAGTAGTCAAGTCTACTGAAGATGAAAGCATGGACAAGTTTTTCCAAATCCTGTTGACACATAAGTCCTTTAACCCTTGATATGTTCTTAAGGTTATGCAGATTAAGGTTACTGCAGATTATGTTTAGTGATTGAAAAAATATCCCAAATGCCCATCAAGTTAGCTGGCTCACTAAATCTGATTATTTTCTGTTTGGGACTCATTCAACTCAGGATGAAGCTGAAAGCTCACTTGGTACAAAAAAAGGCTTTGCAATCAGAAGGTTACATGTCAAGTCCCACATGGGTGGTTTGTGTTTTCCTTCCTTCAGCTCTCAGAGGACTGTTTCTTAAAGGTTCTTCTTATTGTGAAAAGCCTGTTTGAACGAGCCCAACAAACTAATCCCTTCAAATACCCTTAAAAGGGTTCAAACATTTGTTTTCTATTACATTTATGGGAGGATAAAGGGAAAAGATAGTCAATTAAAACCCATAAATTGCAATCCATTCAGTCATTCGTTAATTAACCGGATATGGCTCAACAGAACTCTGAAATGGTTGGCCTGGAGATGATCAAATATTGGCTGTTCAGTTGTTGTGTTTTAGGTTTGCCATCTCATCGAGACGTTTCTCTTGTTTTATGCAGAACATGTTATGTTTATCAATTTTATTGCAGACATGAATGAAGGAACAGAGGGGTATGAGGAGTATATGTTAGCTGTAGGCTATACTGTAGCTCAGGATTACATGCATGGGTTATATATTTTGTCTAAGACAATGGAGGCTGTGTGCTGGACACAAAAATACTAATAAACTAATAAATTCAGCAGAAATGTATCAGTGTGCCTACTACTTGGTGCACATCCGACTAGCAATACAACTTAATAAAAAACAATAAAAGATATCTAACTTTTAAAAACTAATTAAGACATTTTTCCCCAGAAACAGCTCGCGCTAAAAAAAAAAGACTCCATTTAAAAATTAATACTTTCACATATTTTCACATTGAAATCGGTAAAATATTTGTTTATTTCAACCAACACTCAGAGGCGGACTTACCATTAGGCAAAGGTGGGCAATTGCCTTGGGCCCCAAGCTACCAAGGGCCCCCTAAAACGCCTCATAAACTCATGGTTACGATTTGTTGTCTTACTTTTCACCAGTTAATTATATCTCTAAACATTGATGCGCTAAAATGCTATCCGATTGTTTAATTCATGATGAGAAACACCCCCCGGTCCCCACTACATTGGACTATTCCATTGTCCTACTGCGCATCTGCGCCGTGTTTGTAAACAAATAGCTCAGCATGCGCTAAGCTGGAGGCTACAGACGGTTGAAAAATGAAGCGAAGCTACCGAAGTGGGTCTGAAAAAAAGAAGAAGCGGGAAGAAAGCAGAACGTTTTTAGCAAAACTTCCAAAGGTAACAACCTTTTTCACGACGGCTACTGACAACACTAACATTACTAAGGAGCAGCAAGAAGCCGGTGCTCGCGCTAGCAATGCTAACACCGATAAAGAGTAGTGTAAGCCCAGGTTGCGCTAGCAATGCTAACACTGGTGAAGAGTAGTGTAAGCCCAGGTTGCGCTAGCAATGCTAACACTGGTGAAGAGTAGTGTAAGCCCAGGTTGCGCTAGCAATGCTAACACTGGTGAAGAGTAGTGTCAGCCCAGGTTTCTCTGGCGATGCGGACAGCACGTCTTTCTTAGATAAATAAGGACTGAAAAGGGGGAGAACCAGGGTTGTGGAGGGCCCCATGGCTGTGTTTGCCTTAGGCCTCAAAATAACTAAATCCGCCCCTGCCAACACTAGAGCTTTTCATGGTTGGTAAAGTGTAAACAAGACCAAAAACAGCTTTTAATAGTTTACTTTGGTTTCTGTTGACTCTGAAATAAGTGTGTTTTCATTAAGAGAAAATCTTGCAAATGCATTCTTTGTTTTCCTCCTGCTGTCAGCACACAGACCGAGTCAACACCGCAGAACAGTCATGCAGTCGCTGTTTTATTTTGAAACTCTCGGCCGGATGTTTGCTATCACTGTGGCTTCCTTTACAGTGATCATGACGCGCTGGGTGGATAAACCGCATGCACCGCTGCGGTTCAGACGCTCCAGGAGCGGAACGTCCGTGTGTCTGTGCGCCAGCTCAAAGAAGATCCATCTCTTCACACCCGCACGGATTACCGACCCCATGCAGCCGGAACCCGCCTCAGATAAGTAGGAAAAAACCCCAACCTGTTCGTTTAAACCAGATTCCAGATCAGCGCCGAAAGCGGCAAACACCAAAGTGCAGTTTTGGCACAGCCTATTGAGACTCTCGGCCAGTCGATATTCCGGACAGCTGTTAGTCCCTAAGAGGTGACACGTTTTTAATCTTCCAGACCGGTGTTTATGAACGCGTGACGTGGAAGTAAAGTGCATTATTCTTGGATGAGAAAGCCCAGAGACGCGCACACTTTGGGAACTAATCTGAATATTACGCACTAGGATGTAGTTTTATCGGACCAGAGGGGAGGATCTGGACCTCGACAATGAACTTAGTAAGCCACCTGTGCTTACTTTCTGTGCTATAAAGACACACCAAGTCATGGGTTGAAAGTTACGATGATAGATTGCGGGGATGTTCAACGTGGGAGGGAGCAGAATTTTCAGTGTTATGTAATGATTGACAGTGCCTGATAATTAGTGGTACAGCATCATTTACATCTCCCCCCTCCCCACCCCTCCCTCCCATTACCTCTATCCCACTTCCCCTCGTTTTCGAGGAGGTTAAAGAGTGAGTGATGTGTGTGAGGTGTTTCATAATGAACTAAATGCAGCTCTTGAAGTTAATGAGCAGGATATGTCACAGGTCAGTAAAAAAAAATTGATATTCTGCTTATTCCGTTTTTTTCTTGCTGTTGCTCAGAGAGCCCTTTAAAAAGTCATCACAGCTCTTTGATCAACCTCATTTAGACAATTCTTCCCTCCTCGGTCCCCTCTCCCCCCATCCAATCTGTTTTATAAATTTTTTGCCTCACGAGTTATTATTCATCATGATGCCCCAAACTCTTGACCCGCTCCATGCTGATTCGGCATGGCCTTTCAAAATGACTGTGACTTCAGGAAAACAGACAATCAGCAGTGTCTCTTTGAGCTTTGAACTCTATTCTCGGCATTGCGATATTTTCAACGGCTACTGAGATGCTATAATGCACATTTTTGCCCTCATATTTGGGGATATGTAGTCATTCTGAAATTCTCAACCTCTTAATCTGTGTGACTTCCCATTTCTGAAGATCTGAAGCCATTAGTTAATCTTCACTAAAGCCCCCGTTGGTCCCTCCCTCCCCCCCACTCATCAGGGCTGGTGGGGGGGGTGGATCTCGGCTTTGGTGGTGGCCGGTGGTGGTCATACCCCCCGAGGCAGGGCTCCCACCATGGAGACCAGCCCAGAGAGCCCCAACCGGGCAGTGGAGTACCTCCTGGAGCTCAACAACATCATCGAGAGCCAGGCCAAGCTCCTGGAGACCCAGCGGCGGCGCATCGAGGAGCTGGAGGGCCAGCTGGACCAGGTCAGCCAAGAGAACCAGGACCTGAGGCATGATCGCAGCCCACGGACGCCTGCTTCAGACACTCCCGAACAGAACCACCATCACAGCCAGCCCCTGTCCCTCCCCGTCCATCATGGCGGCGGTGGGGGTGTTGGCGGCGCCGGGAACGGTAGCACTCCGACGGCTCAGGCAACAGCTGGTTCAAGCACAACTCCGGGGCCCAGCAGGGAGAGGAGGATTCACACCAGGCTGACCCGAGGTCTCTCCTGCGGCTCCTCCGGCAACGAGCGAGACCGGCTGGAACGCACCGACAGCACAGACACCAACCCCAGCTCGACCATACGGACAAAGTAAGTTATTTTCTATCACAGAAGCCTCGTCTAGTGGTTGGATCTTCCACCAATGAACGGTGGCTTCATGTCATATCCCAGGAATGTCTGTGATCTTGTCCAAGTTGCTCTAAATTGTAGTGATGACCAAATTCTGCACAACACCCAATGTGTGACACAACATGTATGTGCTAAAAGCCCACATAAAGATAATCTAGTCAGATTATGCTCCACAGAAATGGCTCTAAACTTGTGAAGGGATTTTTTTTTACACACCACCATGAAGAAATATGCAGAGTGCTGGAGGATTATGGGTAGAGGGTGTAGATGTGTGGAAGGTGTCCATTTCATAATGCTTTGTGTGATGTTTGCCTGCAGAGGGTTGGATTTGTGCAATGATCACAGTCCATTATGTGAGGTGCGTAGGAGTTGCGTCGTAGTGTGCTGAGGAAAACTCGAGTCCAGGCAGGATTGGTCTTTTTTACGGTCATCTGAACTTTCTGGACCAGTGAAGCCCTTCTGCATGAAAAATCCACCCGCTGTTTGTGTTGTGTGTCCCCCCCCCCACTCCCCCCCACACCCCCTCCCCAACCCACCAAAGCCTCAAGGCTAAAGGTTCAAGTGCTGCAAACACAGCATTCGCAAACAGCAAGTGCATCTGTCCTTGCTTTTACTTAACCACACACACACACACACACACACACACACACACACACACACACACACAAATTTCCCTTACTCTCTTTTTTTCTTATGGTCCCAATCCTCCTGTCAGCGATTGATTCAGACTTGACTAAATCCCTTATCGATTACAGTTGTCTTTTTCTTCGCTGTATGCCTCTCCCCCCACCCCCCCATTATCCCTGGGGGTGACTTAGTCATTAGACTAAAGCACATATTAGTTATTTATGTAGGTGTTAAATACAGTGATGAATTGTAAATGTAGATTGTGCCGATCCTCCCTTGGTAATTACCTGTAGCGGTTGTAGCTGACTTTGAATCCAGGCTCAGATGAGCGTATCATATGAAGTGTCACTTTTAATATTGAGCCAGATTGGCCCTGTCTGGCTGGCTAGCCTAACCCAAAACCGGCCTATTAGCTGAGGTCAACAACAAAACCCTCTCCTCTGAGAATGGATCAGAAACGATTTATGAACATGTATTTCTTCATCGTCAGTGCCAGTGACACTGTAAATATGGCTCAGATCAGAGGGAGAGACAGAAGGACGATGTGCGAGAAAAGATGACAAGGGGGAGGAAAGGGACTGCGTGACCTTACTGAGTGGGCCTCGGTCTTAAAGAGAAAAGGTGGAACACACACACTGATTCGCCATCTGTCAACGGGGTGTGTGTGTGTGTAAGAGAGGGAGAGGGGAAGTCCGGGCCAGAGAAGGCAAGGCTCTGAGAGCTGACTTTGTTTTTGTCCAATTTGGTTTTGTTCCTCCAGGAGGAGTCCTTATCTCTGCCCTGCACTCCCTGTCCCTCTCATAACTCACAATAAAGGAACCGAATCGACTGTCCCCATTTCTTTCAGCCATGCGTGCAGCAACTGCATCAAAACAAAGTTGCTCCTCTCCGCTTGGTTCTCCCAGCGGCACGCCGTTAACAGCTGTCCCATAATGCCCCCCTATTTCATCCCTCTCCCTTTGTTAATGGCAGTGTGAACAACGTGAGTCTGAGGCCTCGGGGTGAAAACGATTTCCGACACAACCTCCTCCAAGAAGCAGCAGGGTTGAGGGCATCGCCACAGCTCGATGTGTATGTGGCAGGTGTTTTTTGTTGGTATTTTAGGATAGGTGAGAGAGTGTATCTCTCTGTAATGTATCTGCTATTGGTACAAAAATGTGCGAAGTGCGTGGTAGACACACACAGAGTGCATGAGAGATTAATCAGTGTGACCAGAGTGTAATTAACACTGGCCCAAGGGTGATAATTACTGGTGTGTGTGTGTGTGTCTTTTTTTGTGAGTGTGTGCATGTGTGCACTGTACGACATCACCTGGAATGTCCACTATTAGACAGCTAATGTGACCCTGCAGTCTGTCGCGTTGCAATGATGTGACAGGCCTCGCTTCATGGGTGGGAGATTGGATCCTGGATCATGTGCTGCGTGCATGCAGCTGTCCTCATAGGACGAGAGGCAGGGGCAGCTAGAGGTCTCAGCAACAGCCCCAGTGGTGCTGATACTCAGAGCGCTGTTATTATATAACGGCGTCCACCGGAAAAGAAGAGGAACCGAAACCCGAGCTGTCTTTTCCCTTTCACTTCACTCACACTGTCACAGTGGGAGTTCTCAGAAGCTCCAAAGGGCCCTGTAAAGGGGCTTGGGTCTCCTCTCGTCTCTCTATATTCCATCATCCCTCCATCTATCATCCCTCCATGCAGGGCAATGTGGGTTGTGTGCTCTACCACTCTCTCTGAAATGTACTTTCATTCTGTTAAATATGAACATGGAGAACAGTAATGTTGTTTCAGAAGGTGCTTTATTTGCTAATTGTGCGTAGCCCTTCTACAAATAACCCTTTGCAACCTCAATCCACTCCTTCTTTCTCTCTCTGTCACTCTCTCTTTCTCTCTCTCTTCCTCTCTCTCTCTGTCACTCTCTCTTTCTAACTCTCTCTCACATACCCACGTACACACACTCACTCTCTCCCCCTCGCGTTTCCCACTGCTGCAGATATGACTCAGAGAAGCTAAAGAAATTACTTTTGTGCTATTCTCTTTTCTCTTCCCCGCTTTGCTAAGCCACTCTTATTCCTGCTATTAACCGAAGCACAGTTATTGTTCCTGATTAAGTCGATTTGAATATTCATTCTTCCCACTAATAAAGAGCTCATAATATGTGTTAATTTTGACTAGCATTCTACCTCCTTTAGTAGCTAAGGTTGCGCAGCAGTGAACTGGCCCCTGGCCCACATGTGGATCAGCAGTCCTGACCTGCTCCTACCTGTCCGTGTGATGTGATGGGAGGTACTGTAATCTATCCTCTCTGGACTCACCGTGAAATACAGTGAAGCTGCCATTTTCTCAAGAACCCAAATCCTGCTCCTCTTTATATGATCTATTTTTAGGATACGTAGTGGATTAAACAATGTTCAATTTGGGCCCCGAATTAGAACATCACCAAAAGTGCTAATGATTACTGCGATGCAGCGTAGCTTGATGTAAATTTAAAGGATGGATGTGTGTGTGTGTGTGTGTGTGTGTGTGTGTGTGGGAGCAAGTGTACGTGGGTGGTGTTTTTTTGCCTTTTCCTCGCACAAGTGCAGTGAGTGTTCGTGGCTTCATACAGTGTGTGCAGATGGAAAATCTTTTTTTATATTTATATTTAGTCACATGTTACCCAGGATACCTATAATATAGTATATAAGTATTAGTGACCCAGCCAATAGTATGCATTTAATCCCTATATTAGACTGACCAATGGCATCGGTCTCACCCTGCAGGTATATTACATTATTACATATTGATATTTTTATTAACATGCATCTTACAGGCAAAGGCAGAAGGATTCACAGGCTTTAGCGGTAGATTTGATCTATTTTGAACCGTTTCTTGGCAGCATAGTGTATACTTCGTTGTACAAAAATGAAAATGACCGAAGACACGTAATAAAACTCATCGTTTCCCACCTACAACGGGACCATGACATTCTCAGGCTGCATATTAATATACCTATAGACATGACCTGGCCTCTGCCTTCCTCTTTCCATTCTAGCTGTCTACAAGTATCCTGCTCTCCCCCTCTCCCATCTGCGCTAAGGAGACAGTTGAGCGGCTGTAATGTAAAGTTTTTCACAGGAAGTGAAATGCTCTTGGACCTGGCGTGCGGTGGGAGATGTAGTTGCTGTGGAAACTGTAAAGCTGTCCTCCAGGCAGTTACAATATTGCATTTCTGTCCACCCGTCCTCTCTCCTCCTCCGACGTAGCTCACCTATCCAGGGGTGGGAGGGGAGGGGAGGAGGAGGGTGGGGGCAGCTAAATACCCTGATCCTGACACCACCTCCGCCCCCCCCCCGTTTTGCTTCGTTTTAAATAGCAGCTGTGTACTGATAACAGTTGTGTCCGTACAACAGCCGTGGCTAATTAGCGCAGAGATGAGCGGTGTTGCTTTGTCATTAGCGACCCCCCCCCCCCTAGGGTTTCTACATCATACCATTTGATCAACACAGATGCATTTCCATCCAGCTGTTACTCTGACTTTATTCATTGTCTTTAAGGTGATAAGTGGCACTTTTGAGGCAGAGTGTTTGTCAAACACTCATGCACACGTTCCATGGAGCAGAATAGGGGGACCGGTTACCGTGGGAACGCTGTGAGCTCTTCTGTGAAGAACTCTGTGGGCGAGAGACACAGAATAGAGAGATGGAGAGAAGTGAAGAGAAGCGAGGGTAGGAGTGGGAGCGCGAGCTGGGTGAAAGACAGAAAGAGGATTGAATGACGGCTCGATGGGGATGGAAGAGATGAGAAACACTGAAGGCAGATGAGCGCTGCGGCGTTTTAATTAGTTTGCGCGTTACAGGTTCTCTTTCATTGAAAAGTTGGGACGTGGTTCCTCCCGTCGGCAACCGCAAGCGATAAGTCATCTGCTTTATGACCGGGATCTGTTTCTGACTTTACAGAATATTCCTTTGGTGATCTGCGGGGATATCATGTTCTTTAATTACTCCTTCAGTGTCTCCCACATCACATTTAAATGACGTCCAACTGTTCATCTTCATTGGGTGAATCCTACCCAGTTGAAATCAAACACGCGTGCACACCTATAAACATACACACACGCGCACACACACACACACACACACACATGTGAACTAGCTCACAGGGCGCAGCAGGTGCCTCGTGTGCGTAGTTGACTTGTAACTGTAACTGTGCCCCTCCTTGTCAGTGCTCTCGCCTGGCACTCCACACCAAACGCCCACACTGGCAGTCCGCGTTGTTGCCAAGCAGCAGGAGACTCAAGCTCACGTTGGAAGGGAAGGGGAGGGGGTTGGGGCGTATTAAAAACACGCTTAACTTTAGGCTACAACGCGGTGTGTGTGTGTGTGTGTGTGGTTATCAAATGCCTCTGTCAGCAGGAGTCAGGCGGGTCACGCGCTGGAGGTGGGATGACGCAGTGCGCTCCCACACTCTTATTTCATAGACAATGGCAAAAAAAAGATGAGGAAAAAAAAACGGTGAAAGCTCAATTTGAAGTGGCTTGTGTCAAAGCTGAATTGGACAGACAGATTTTCAAATTATACCCCCAGAAAAGCCACATGGATGTTAATGGAAATGCTCTCTGGATGTGTGTAAGGGACAGAAAAAGTCCTCCACGAGCAGGCAGGTCATGTGATCGCAGCAAGTGTGCCTTGCTCCCACTCTCCTCGCTCATCTATTCATAGACTCACCCACGTGCTGATGCCACCATGCCCCTGCACAGGTTTGATGGACTCTAGCAGCAACCATCACTCCCATCCTGTTTCCATGTTCCCATTCCTTCCTTTTTCTTCACTCCTTTCCGCCCCTCTTGATTATTTTCACCCTTGCCCTCCTCCGTATCCAACCGCTCCCACTCTCATGTAGCTCGCTCTCCTCCCACTCTTCTTCCTGCCTCCAGCCTCTGTCAACTCACTGCTTTAAATACACGTCACCTTACACATTCTCCCAATGTACCACTTGTTCCTTTTGGATTCCTGTGTCCTCTCCGCTCACTAACATCACAAACATCCTCTGACTTTGATTCCTATTTTGATCTCTTCTCTTTAGTATCTGTGTGTGCCTGCTAATGACTGAAAGAGAGATGCACACATAGAAAAAGTGTGTGTGGGTAGTATTGGTTTTTGGTTCTTCTATGGAGGAGTAGAAGAATGCAGAGGGCGATTGGGGAATTGTTTGCTTTTTTAATGACACTTAGGGATTTAGGCATAACCGCTCATGAGGCAGAAATCAGATCTAAGATGAGCCTGTCAACACGCGCCACACTGGGGATAGTTAGCGCTGGTAAAATACAAATCTTGGCAGTGCAAGACGCCACAGTGTGTGTATAAGCATGGCTCAGGCTCACATAACACACACAGTGCCTCTGCTTCTCCTCACATCTCCATCCAAAGCTGAACAGGTCATTGGGTTCACTTATTTTGGAATATCTTCTTTCTCGGCGTTACACAGACCAAATACAGAGGCAATAACAACACACAGATCCCATCTTGTCAGGATATGCAGCCATATAGACTCTGTGCTTGTAAATTAAACCTAAGACTTCCTAAGGCGCTGACTGGTAACCTATGTGCAATCTTTCTAAATGGGAACGAACAAGGCGCTCTTATTCCACACTCGGCAGTTAAAATAGCCACTGACAGCTTATTCACATGTAATTGGAACTTTTTATCATTTGCGCTAAGCAAACGAGCACTCCGCCTACATGATTACATCCTTAAACACTCTAATTGTCACCACTCTCCTCGGTCCCCTCTGTTTAGAAACCTTTGAACTCTTGCTAACAGCCCTGTTTAGCATGCCACACGTCAAAAAAGGCAATTTTATATCCTGTCAAAATGAATTGTAGCCGGGTTTATGATCAGCAGGATTAAATGATAAGACTGGTGATACTTTTAATTTTTTTTAAATCCCATGAAAAGGTCAAAACAACCGGTCAGCTAGTCTTTCTCTCAATGTTTCCAACTTCCCTGTGGCTCTCAGGCTCGAGCCCATTTTTCCAGAAAATACATCTTTAAACCTTCAATAAGTGATTTCTTGGGCAGCTGAGACAAGGTGGGAACATTATCATTGACTGGATGTGGAGTCGTGTTTATGGCCACCCGTCCAATATTCACTCTCTTTAAGCTCCGCTTTTGGTCTCCACCAACTCCTGAGGGAAATATCTGTCTCTTTATCTGCTAAATGCTGCACTATGTTCACCAGCTGATCTCTAACTGTGTCTTTTTGATGCTAAGCAGATATTGTACAGCTTTTTCACTGAAAACAGCCGCCTGCTGCGTCTGAAAACAACTCCACGAGAGCGGTGAAAGTGAACCAAACCGTAAAGTTGGTGGCCGGAGAGCTGAACAACGAACTAAAACTCACTTTAGCTGCAGATTGGGGTGATACCTCTCTGTAGGGTCATCACGACGAGCGACCCCTTTCACATTGTTGCTTGATACATACAAATATTGAATGTAGCCATGTAGGCTTTTCCACTTTTTATTTTGACAGGACAGCTAGGTGAGAAAGGAGGGGGGTTTGGATTCAAACCCTGGACCTCTGCATCGAGGCCTCTAAGTATATGTGCGCCTGCTCTACCCGCTGAGCCAAACAAGCCACTTTAACAAAAGGTTACAAGTACATTATTTTGAATTCCTAAAAAGGCTCAGTATTTTCCTAAAATAGCTGGGCACTGTCATTTTTAGATGAAATTACTCTTACAGGAAGGAGTAAAAACTGTATTTGTATATGGGGACTATTTTCTGCCAGATTTGGTGCATTAGTGAGTGTACGTCAGCAGGAGGGTGTAAGTGGGTTGGACTCAAAATAAACTACAGTTCCCATGTTTGTGGTGATGAAGCACCATGTTACCCAGTGCAACAATGTGGCTAATTGATATTCTTTTAATAGTTTTTGGACACCAATAAATGTCTAATGTGAGACTTGGGTACACATGCAACACTTGTTAGAAGGATCAAATTGTTTTTTTGTCTTTTTATTGACATTGAAAAAATCACCAAACGTATCCTGCAACACAATCGCGTGTAGTTTCTAATAAAATTAGGTATCTAATTTGATGCAACCGTTGCTTTTCAAGTGGATGACACATTCTGAAATTCAGTTTGGTCGCCTCATCTTACACAGCTGGCCATAAACAAGCAGGCTAACTACAGTGAACTGCTTAAATGATGCAGCATCTCACTTCCTTTCTCACTGTCTTTACCGCATCTTGTCTCTGAGTGTTTCCAATGCTGAAATGACAGGGACTCCTTGTCCTTGCCAACAGCTGGCCCCAGTGTGAGAAACCAGCCATTTACATGCTAATCTCAACCACTGCTCACACTTCAGCTGCTCACTCACCATCTGCACATTGAACATCAGAGTAGAAGGCTTTTTTTCTGTTATATGTGAACTTTTGCATGCATTACAGAAAGTGGTTTCACATTTTCATGATGATCCACAGAAGAGCCTCGCAGTAGACCGGTATAGAGCTTTATGTAATCCATCAGAGAGTCGTTGGAAGTATCTCGCACAAAGCTCTTGTTTAATAACGCTGGTTATGAGAATTGATCCGATGTTTTCTTTCTTGATCTTGGCCTGGACTCTTCTTACACCTTAAGACACCCACTCTAAGCAATCTGCCAGGAGTGGATTTCAACAAAAGCCACGGTGTTGGCGACAATGCATCCCTAGAACAAGATAGTCACCTTGCCGTCATCAGTCTGTCACACGTCTACCTTTCTCTTCTCCTTTTTAAATGTGTCATTCATTGTACCGCCATTGACGCTGTGTGATTTGCCACTATCAATGTGCAGCTTCAAATCAGTGCTCTCTCTTCCTCCGTCTTGTTTTGTCTATCTTTCTGCTTTGCCGCTGGCTGATTGTTTTGTGTGTCTGTTTCTCTGCTTTCTCCATGTCTCTATGTGTGTGTCGTCCGTCTCGGGTCCTTCCTGTCAAGTGTCCGGCCGCTGTCTTTCTCAGGGCAGCCCATGTCGGCTCCCACCACTCCCACGCCAGCGGGCAGCGCCGCCTATGCTACTCTGTTCCCCACCAGTCTGACCGTTAACAGCTTCGTCCGTCTCCATCAGTACTGCTGCCCCTCTACCGACCAAAACTTACAGCAGGAGGACAGGTAAGGGCCCCTGCAGGGCCTATGTACAGTGAGTACGGCACATTCAAAACCCCTTCAATCTCCATAAGAAACCTCGCAAGTCACCTGCAACAACCTCCAGATCTGTCGCGCTCTCTCTCTTTCTTTACATTCCATTGCACTCTGCTTTACCTTTCTATCCCCACCCCCTCTTAATCCAAGCGCCTGTGCTTCAGTCTCCCACCACTCCCAGGTGTGACTAATAGCTGGAGATAAGTCCCTTTTTTACCGGCTTGAAAAACACACCGCTCCTTCACAGAGAGCAAGAGGATAGCAGTCATCATCTTCAATAAGCCATGGGACCTAGGTGGACTGAGTCACAAGTGAACCTGATGGATTCTCACCCGCTTTTCTCTCCTTCCCCTCATTTATCCTCCACCTGATGCTGTCCTCAGACACATCAGCGCATGATGCTCCAACACTGCCATCTAATGGCATTGGACAGCTGTGTGATGTTCACATACTCCGTTTATGGTAAAAAAAAAAAAAGAAGATGCCTGTTTAGTCCCTCTTTAAGCTAACAAATGCAGCCCGCTTCATGCTTATCTAGTCCCCAGCTGTTTGCTTTCTGCTTTCTTTTTATGTCACATGCTGTTTTTCACTCAGTCCTCCTCTTTCTTTTTCTCTCTGCCTTGTCTGTCTGCCTTTTCTTGTGTTTCTTTCTGTGTTTTGACTCGTCCCGTGTTGCCTTCCAAGAGAGGAGGGTGAGGACGAGGGTGCCCATCAGTTCTGTTGCGCCGCCTCAGGCTGCAGTAGCCCCTCCTCTCGCTGAGCTGAGGTGTGACGGCCCGCACGACGACTCACTCACCCATTTGCCTGTGAAAAGACTGTCACAGTTTATGCTGCCAGAAAAACGGAGATCTCACTGTGTACCAAAAAGGCAAAGACTTGCTGCATTTTAGTCGGACAAAATAGAAATGCATGAAACTTGTAGTCATTGTGACCGTTGGTATATGTGCTATCATTGATTTATTCACATGGTTTGTGCATTCATTCACATTCTAAGGTATCTCTCTGTATCCTATGCAATGCATTTCTATTCTTGGAGCCATAACAAGATGTCAGAACGCATCACCATCGTGTGCTCATCGCTGTCACGCTCATGCTCATCTTGGGTCCACTAGTTGAGTCATGTCAGTTTGAGTGTGCTCAGTCGTCACCCTTTGTTATCCGTGCAAATATCTTTATTGTCCCATCATGCCATGTCAGAAAAGAGCCTCCTATGTGATGTAAATACATGAATTGTATGAATTGGTCTGTTTAACACGCTCATTTGATGTATTTCTTAACATCTGATCATCAGTCTTATTAAGAGTAACATTAGTCATGAAGATATTGGTCTAATTCTGAACAAAATAAAGATCTCTAGTTTTGGAAGACACTTAATTTCTGTCATTTTTTTTAAATGTCTGAAGGTGAAAGAAGTGTTGCTGTATTTGCTTTGTGTTGTTTTAGTCATGCTGGAATGCTGCTGTACACACCCACCTTACTCATCTACACCTAGGGCACAATGCACTCGCGCACAGCCAGAAATTACCTCTAAAAAATTTATTTTCAGTTATATATTGTTTGCACATAATCACTTTTTCTTAGCAAACACAGTATCTGCCCCATTACTGTTGGGAACCTGTGTGTGTGTGTGCGTGTGTGCGTGTGTACGTCATTCTTCTTCACACAGAGGAGAGTGGAGGGAAGATCATAGCTGTCAAAAGACATGTCAAGAATGTAGCCTGTGCAGCTTTGCAGAGCAAGCATGAGCCACTTTGGGAGTGTGTGTGTGTATGAGAGCCACTTTGGGAGTGTGTGTGTGTATGAGAGCCACTTTGGGAGTGTGTGTGTGTATGAGAGCCACTTTGGGAGTGTGTGTGTGTGTTTGAAAGTGTGCAAAAGAGTGAGTGTCAGAGAGAGGGTGTGTTACATACGGTGCTCCAGTGAGTGCGGGACCTTTCTATGACAGTAGCAGCATGGTAAGAACTCGGCTTTTTCCACTTTTTATTTCACTTGTAAAACTGTCACATAAGAGCATTCAGCTCTTGAGAGATGACATGACCTGTTACACCGGCATGTTTCTATGGTGGCCCACGCTAGGGTGATGTAGCGTCTATGACATGCGGTTTGTGCTGTAGATCACCAGTCTGTGTGTCATGTTTTTAAAAGAAAGAAATGGTTTGTGAAGGAACTGACGTGTGTGGGACAGAGCATACAAGCCATTCAGATGACAGCTTACATACTTATTAAAGTTTCAGCTGTTACGTGTCAGCCATAAATGTCATGGGTGTCACTACAGTGCGTGCTCAGCATACAGAAGTACATGAAATAACTAATTGCTTCTCGGAAGATGTTTGTCTCGATTGTTTGAATTAGGAGGATTTGTGAACTACGCGAGAACAAACTCTGGAGAAGACAGACAAAAACCTGGAAGTGAACCGGTCAAAAAATGTCATGATTATGCAAAAAATAGTGGATGTCGGAGAAATGATCAGTGCGCCGAGAGAGAAGTAACTTTCTAATTACTCTGTCTACGCGCCTGTTTAGACAAGACTTCATCTCGTCATTCTTTCATGCTCTGTGCGCCAGAGATTATCTGATAGATTTACGCTTACAAAAGACTAAAGTTAATTTCCAGCTACATCGCTCTGCAGCCCTTCATACAATAAAGCTGCACAAAGCTTTTTTTAATCTCTCTTTTTTTTTTTACGTGAAGTGGCATTCTTCGCTGACAAAACCACAGAAACTTTTTGAGCTTTGAACCAGAAGATCTGGGTCATACAAAAAATGTGTGTGTGTGTGTGTGTGTGTGTGTGTGTGTGTGTGTGTGTGTGTGTGTGTGTGTGTGTGATGGGAAGCTTACAGCGAAGTGGCAGCAGAGTGTTGGCGGAGGAGGAATGCTCCAATCTGACCTATGAATGATTTGATTGTTTCTTTTCAGTTTGGCCATTTGAAAGGAATGGTATCACATGTGACAAAGAGAGTACAGATTGTTCCGGTGCTTGATTTATTTTCATGATGGAAAACATTACTTATTTCTCTTTTCGTGTCTTAAAGCCCTGACATTGATTGTAAATATCAGAACCCCCAAAGCACTTAGCAGAGATCTTACTGTAGGCCTTTCTGCTCCTTTTAATCATTCATAATCCACATTTGTGTCGCAGGGGTTATTTACATTGGCTGGTGAGCTTTGGAACAAATGGCAGAACTGACAAAAGTTTAAGATGAAGAGATTAGACAGGATGTGAGGTAACTAAATTGAGTCGGTGCTCAAGTGGAAATGAGTCAACAGAGATCGATGTAATTATTGGCTCCTCCGTGGCAGGCGGCGGGAGAGGTTAATCCCCCAGCCTCCTTGTCCCGCTGCGGGTTCGATGCACACACCGTGCTCTTTCATACACACACACACACACACACACACACACACAGCACATCAATATTACACGAGCGAGGGACCGGAGGCAGGGGACTGCAGTTGACATTGTACTTCATTGGGCAAACCCCCATTCACTTTTCATTTTCTCTCACTGGAGCTCAATTTCTGCCCACGTTTTTTAAATTCTCATAACACTATAAGCGATCACTTTCCTGTTTCTTACATTCCAACCATCTGTTTCGGCTCCAATTAAATGGTTGGAGGTAGTGAAACTCCGGGCTGGTCTTTATGAGGAAGCCTCAAGAGAGAAGCTCTCTCTGGCACTGTAACAGGTATACAGGCTTTCTTACATAAGTAATGAGTTGCCGATGCCAGCTGCGATATGGCCACACTCATGTTTTATACAACAAACTTTATACTCGTGTATCATTCTCACCTCGTCTCCCACTGCATATTACCGCCTGGTAGTCTTGTTTAATGCATGTACACATGGAGGTGGATTGCAAGGCCTCGCGTACTGGGAAGAAGACAAGAATCAATGCTGAAACCAGATTGATTTTCATTTTCAAATACTTCACCAAACTTTCACCAAAGCATTCCTCAACTTGGAAAAAACGTCCTCCTAAAGCTCAAAGGAAGAAATTCAAATATGTGACCTTCGCACGGATCTTGAATAGACTGCGGAGATGAAAACCACTGTCGATAATGTCAAATAACGCATACAGTTGATTTTTTTTTTTTGGTGGCAGCTGATATCCATCTTATCTGAAGTATTTTGATTTTCCTTCTTCGTGAGATGTAAACCGATGACGGCTGCAGTTTTCGACAATTATTATGGAGGTTTTTTTAACATCAACCCAAGGGACAGCTGAGAATATACAGAGACAAATTCATGAGAGTGGCATGTTGCATGTATTTTAGGTTTCTGTGACCCGGTTAAAGGAAAATGCCATCTGTTCCCGCTGATGTGCACCGCAGGCGAGTTACAGGGAAGCTGAGTCCCTGCTCATGCCTACCTGTTGGCACTGTGCAGAGGCACTCATGTGGCTGGTTTCCATTCCTTAAAAGGAGCCGTTTTAAGCTGCTCTGAAGAAGACCAAACTTTCTATTCCCACAGTTTAGACAATGTGTGAATAGGTACTAAAAGTAGAAGATTAATTCAGGCTTCCATTTTTAATGAACTAACAAGTTGAGACGATGCTGTATTTGCATGGTTCACTGTGCCGATATATTCTGTTATTCTATTCCTTTTCAAGATGACTATTATGCAGACTGTCATTCACAACCTGTGGAGCATCTTCAACACCCACATCAATGGTGAAAACAGTCAATACATCGCCATGGCAACTACGCTTCTCATCCTAACAACTGCCTCGCCGCCCACAACGGTCCCACAGCAACCGTCACCAAGCAACCCCCTCCCGCTTCTCAGTTCATCTATTTAAGGAGCTGAGGAGGAATGATAAATGATGCTGCAAAAAGAGAGAGAGGGAAAAAACACTTTTTAAGAGATTGTGCAACAACTTGTTGCTCATAATTAATTTGCTCCAAATAGGAACAAAGCACAGCTTGTTAATGTTGTGATGAATTCCCTGCAAACAGGAGGAGTTGCTGTTAAATATTTACAACTTAGCTTAGCTGCGGTGATACGTGTTTTCCTGCAGATGTCAGACTTGTGTCTATTTATCGGTGGGCTTTTACAGGACTCGTGTGTTATGCAACATAATGGGGTTGTCCTCAGTGTTGCTGTTGGAGTCTATAATCTAGCACGTGTTGCTTTACAGCACAGGATGTCCAGCTGTAAGACCCGGCTGCATTGTACAACGTTTCCCCTTCTGTCCGCTCCACGGATTCTTTTAGAGTTTCCGTATAGGAACTGATATGTGGTGTGTTTGCGCGAAACCTATCAAAACGAACCAATTAAAATACTTACAAGTCATTTCCTTGTTCTTTGGTTCGCCTGTTTCTTCTCATCCTGTTTTTACCAACTAATGACCAACACAGGAAGTGTGTGCAATTCAGTGGAACAGTGAGAACACAATGAGGGAGGGAGGAGGACAACAACTTAGCCACTCAATGCAAAAATGGAGACAGTCAACAAGGCACCATTTCAGTCCCTTTTTGTCATCTGCATTAATGTGTGATACAGAGTTTAAACTATGCAGAAAGTAGCCACCAAATTCAAGATTTGCATTTTGATTGGGATTTCATGTGCTGAATGTGATGCTCCCACACATCCCTGACCCTGGCTCTACACTGACTCTCTGCCGCGTTATGGAACAGCTGACAGAAGGGGGTGTGGCTAACACAAGGAGGAAATGTAGGCAGTAGAATGTGACTGTAGCTGTTCTCCCAAACACAGACTGACTTATTGACTTGGGGTGGATTTAGGTTGGGCAAACGTGCGCAACAGGACCCTGGAGGATCTGTGTACTCACTTGAACTCTGATAAGTTGTGTGTCTTTGTTTTGCTGACTGCAAATAGGATTGTTTCCATTCAAATCCAGCTAAACTGTGTTGGTGATTTTGTTTCAAATCTTAGATGCTTGCTTTTACTTTTGTGTAACAGACTTGAATGAGAGGGAGGAGATGTGCCTTGTCATGTCTTTTGTCTCATTCCACGGTGTCCTGAAGTGCCTGTTTTACACCTGCTGCTAACATAAATACTTGGTCTTTCCTGTCAGTATGGTGTCGCTCGTATGTGGCAACGGAGGAGTGTGTTTCAGTGCTTGATGCCTCCTCAAAATGGGCTATCACTGTTGTGTTTGTCAGACAGTGATACACTGAGGGCAAGACGAGAGAGTGAAAGAGGGAACAAGAAAGTTAGAAGCAGACAAAGACCGTGTATAAACATCAGTAGGCTTGGCTAAATGTACTGTAGTAGTACATTAACTCATCCTTGTGACTCAATAAAGGAAGGAGATAGAGGGCAGAGATCTTTATGTTTATTGCATCAGCCAATGTAGACAAGGAATGTTGTCAGATCTCAGGCTTTGCAATTGGAAATAACAAGTGATATATAAGTTCACCATGATTTCCCCTAAGAGATGGTTAACTCCTCGCCGCTCTAAACTTTACACGTAAGTCCTTTTATGTAAGCTCTTCAATACTACTCCACGTGATTAAGTGATGCTGTCTATATTTTGCACTTAGCACACTTCCAAGTGTTTTGGTGTAATTATTTGTTAATTATTATTCTAAAAGCTTCTGCTCGTTCTCTCCTGTAGTGTGGAGGGGGATTCCCAATGTCCAGAGACGGGCACCCACAAAGACAGCTCATTCAGCCAGACATCTTACCTGCGCGGCTCAGAGCGCTACACTGACAGCAGCACCAGCAGCGCACCCTCCGCATCTAGGGACCCTTCGTGCGTGTCGGCCTCCAGCTCAGCCAGTCTGGCCTGGGCACTGCGAACTCGCCACCAACCTGCGAGTCTGGCCCTCCGCAAGCAAGAGGAAGAGGAGAACAAGAGATGCAAGGCGCTTTCAGACAGCTATGAACTCTCAACTGATCTGCAGGATAAGAAGGTATATCAATGCCGAGGATACTGCCGCCAGATAACTGGTGTCGGAGATGTTTGTGTTCCTTGGTGTTTCCTAGATGCCATGGGCACTAGCTTTCCTTTTATTAACCTGTCTTGTTTGTGCTTCTTTTTCCCCACTTTTTGCCAGGTTGAGATGCTGGAGAGAAAGTATGGTGGCTCCTTTGTAAGTCGCAGAGCAGCTAGGACCATTCAGACGGCCTTCAGACAGTATCGCATGAACAAGAACTTTGAGCGCCTCAGGAGCTCGGCGTCAGAGAGCCGCATGACACGTCGCATCATCCTGTCCAATATGAGACTGCAGTATTCCTTCGATGAACGACCTCAGCAGCAGGCCCAGACACAGACAAACTTCACCCACAATGTGGCTATAGGGCCTCCTCATTCCCCCATCCCAGAACGCCCAGGAGACTACACACACTTAGAGGACTCCTTCTCCAAACAGGTAACGGCGGTGGTTTGTTTATATTACTCTTTATGACATGACAGTTTCAAAGGTCTTTACAGTGACTGAAAGAAACACCAAAGAAGACTGGTAAAACGTTAACAACTCATCAATCAACTAAACAAAGCAAAACTAAAAGACATATCTGATCTTGTCCGGTTCACCACAGCCTTAGACCCTCAAAGCATGCGGTAGACACTGAATTTTCTCTTTACGATCTGTAACAAATGTATTATTATAACAAGTTCTACTTTCTGACAAGAGGGATGCTGAAGTCCTACCCCACTTTGTGTTCCCTCCAGGTCAAGTCCCTAGCCGACTCCATTGACGACGCCCTTACCTGCCGCGCGGGTCGCGATGACTCCCAGGAGGGCAGCAGGGAGGGCGGAGGGATCAGTGAGGACTTTGGGGAGTGTGTGTGGAGCAGCAGCAGCAACCCCTCCTCCCAAAGAGGTTTGGGTGAACGAGCCAGGGGAGCTGGGGGTGGACTCAGTATGCATGGCGACAGTACCGCCACCTCGTACAGCGACGTAACCCTTTACATGGATGACGGCATGCCGTCGTCCCCACTGTCCCTGGATCGGGCACCCAGCAGCACAGACACGGAGTACTGGGGTCCCGGTGGTGGTGTCGGAGGACGCGAGGACAGCAGGGATACCGAGGGCGGGGGCAGCAGTAACAGTCGGCGCAGCACCCCGTGTACCGAGTGCAGGGACTACCGTCTAAGGGGCGCCCATCTGCCTCTCCTCACTATTGAGCCGCCCAGTGACAGCTCAGTGGACACGAGTGACCGCTCGGATCGTGGCTCTCTAAGCAGGCAGCTGGTCTATGAGCAGGAGCCTGGGGTAGGGGCTGGCTCCCCTCAGGGAACCCTAAAACACTCCCCCAACACAGGCACTCGCCCTACCTCCACAGCAGCGGCCCAAGGTCAGACTCGGCCTCCTGGCCGACCCATACCCACACACATCCCTCATCAGGTGGCCGCGCTCCACCACCATCACCACCACCCTATCCACCACCATCAGTACCCTGACACACCGTCGTCGTCATCCTCCCCCCAGCAGCCCCCCACCACCCCTCTGTCCTCCTCCTCCTCCACAGCTCTGCCCCCTGGAGGTCTGGAGCAGCCGTGCTGCTCGGACGGAGACAACGACTCCCTCAACTCCACCACCAACTCCAACGAGACAGTCAACTGCAGCTCCGGCTCCTCGTCTCAGGACAGCCTGCGGGAGCCTCTGCCGCCTCTGGGAAAGCAGACCTACCAGAGAGAAAGCCGCCATAGCTGGGACTCGCCGCCCTTCAACAGTGACGTGGTGCAGAGACGCCAGTACCGCATAGGTCTCAACCTCTTCAACAAGTAAGTAGTATAAAATAAACCGAAGTGCCAATGAGAGACCATTTTTATGGTGATCATGCAATTAAACTGGTGAAGTTGTAGTGAGAAAGTTCTTTTTCGTTATTTATAGGAAGCCAGAGAAAGGGATCCAGTACCTGATAGAGAGAGGTTTTGTATCGGACACTCCAGTTGGGATTGCCCGCTTCATCCTGGAGAGGAAGGGCCTCAGCAGGCAGATGATTGGAGAGTTCCTGGGAAACCGACAGAAACAATTCAACAAAGATGTTTTAGAGTGAGTACGGGAATAGAAAGCACAGAAGAGGTCATGGGCAGGGTTTTCATTTTCAAAGGACAGTTGTCGTCATAGATCAGAAAATGTAAGACAAAAATTTTTAAAAATCCAGTTATATCTTTGTCTTCAAAGGAAAAAAAAAACACTTAAAGTTAGTTCACAGAATGCACTCCACATTTCAGCTCACATATTAGAAGTCTGAATAGATGCAACCTTGAGGTAAACCCAGTCCCCTCCCCATACACACAGACATGATATGCAGTAATATGTGACTTGGGGAATGGTGTGCGATAGGTGAGGTTAGACTGTGACCTCTGCGGTGTGTGTGTGTGTGTTTCAGCTGCGTGGTGGATGAGATGGACTTCTCAGGAATGGACCTGGACGACGCTCTCAGGAAGTTCCAGGCTCAGATTAAAGTTCAAGGAGAAGCCCAAAAAGTGGAGCGGCTCATAGAGGCTTTTAGGTTTGTATGTTTCGGATGACGGTCAGGGTTAGGGTCAGCTATGGCTGCCGTATAAATGTAACATGTTGTTTCTGTCCCTATGCAGTCAGAGGTACTGTGTGTGTAATCCAACGCTGGTTCGGCAGTTCCAGAACCCGGACACCATCTTCATCTTAGCCTTTGCCATCATCCTCCTCAACACAGATATGTACAGTCCCAACATCAAAGCTGAGAGGAAGATGAAGCTAGACGATTTCATCAAGAATTTGAGAGGTGCGGTCAGAACAGAAAAGACATATACCCTTGATACACAACACATATTGGGCAGTAAAAGTATTTAATAGTGTCTTTTTAACATGTTGTCTTCATGGACACGATGAGCAACAGGACAAAACATTTAAAACATTTTAGTATGCATTAGGTTAGTAAAAAGGAGTGTTTAAAGTGTTTAAACCTGAAATCAAATTGCATTATTTGTCTGTTACAAAATACACATCATAGAAACCAAAAGGGATTTTTGTTTTATGATGGGTTTGCATTAATACTGCATTAATACTTTTTGCAATAATGTACCCGCTTCAAAGTATTTTTTCAGTACCCCCCTATCAGTGCAAATCAGTTTTGGTAGGGAAAGATTTAATGGAAACAATTACAGAAAACACTTAAATGCTATTTCATTTGTTTTTATAAATAATTCATTATTAGAGTATTTTAGTAATTATGCATGACTGATATTTTTTTAACATTACGTAGCCACAAACGGCCCTCCAGCTTTCTTAGACTTCTCTTTATTAATCCTTTTGGCACGACTCCCGCGAGGAAATTGAAATTCCCAGCAGCTGTTTTCCGCAGCTTCCAAAAAAAGGAATACAAAATACAGTATAGAGGGAAGAAACAGTCCAAAAATAACATTAATAATAATAATAATAATAACAATAAAACCTTCGGCTATAAAAAAGACCTTTACCATAAATTATCAGTTATTAGCAGTTAGTGTTCAGGTATGTACAGTATGTGAGGAGATTAATTACTTAATTGCACTTCTGAGTGTATTTCTAAAATTTCCCCCAAAAGACTTTTCATAATAAGAAACCATTAAAAACACTTTTGTTAAAACTAGAATCCGGGGTGACTAAATGCGATTTCAGTTGGACTTTGAGAGGTGTTGAGCGATACGTTTCCCAAGACTTCCTGCATCAGATACACTGGTTCATTTAGTGAGTTGTGCAGTGCAGTTTTAATGAATATCATTTCCTATAAGCCTCCCTTTCCCTGTCTCCACCCAAGGCGTAGACAATGGTCAGGATATACCCAGGGACCTGCTGGTTGGGATCTACCAACGGATACAGAAATGGGAGCTACGGACCAATGATGACCACGTGTCCCAAGTGCAAGCAGTGGAGAGAGTCATTGTGGGCAAGAAGCCTGTGAGCAAAATACAGGACTTTGTAATATGTTGCCACTACTAGTTAAAAGTTTATTCATTTGTACTGTATTTGTCTGTATAGGTGCTGTCCCTTCCCCATCGTAGACTGGTGTGTTGCTGCCAGCTCTATGAAGTCCCTGACCCCAACAGACCTCAGAGGACAGGAGTGCACCAACGAGAGGTCTTCCTCTTTAATGACCTTCTGGTGGTAAGCCTCCCGGTCATCACTTTTTAAGACATGGCAGACATTAAAATCTGTTTAATTTAAAAGACCCTGTAAAAACCAACTCCATCTATCTGTTCCATCAGGTGACCAAAATCTTCCAGAAGAAGAAAACCTCAGTGACTTACAGTTTCAGACAATCTTTCCCTTTGGTTGAGATGCAAGTACACATGTTCCAGAACTCGTGTAAGAAGCCCTTCTTTCCTTTTGCGCACTAACTATTCCTAATTACTCTCTATGATTATTAAGTATTTTATCGCTCTCTTTTTTGCATCTCTTAGACTACCCTCACGGTATCCGCCTGACCTCAGCAGTCCTAGGCGGAGAGATGAAGGTTCTCATTGTCTTTATGGCACCCAGTCAGCAAGACCGCACCCGCTTTGTTAGCGACCTCAGGGAGAGTATTGCTGAAGTGCAAGAGATGGAGAAATATAGAGTGGAATGTAAGTACCCCATCTACTGGCCATTACTGTGAATTAATTTAGTGGTTGGGATGATTGTACAGCTTTTAACAATGGCACATTTGATCAAGAAATGGAGTGCTGTTGGCACCGGTTTAGGGTTTGGTCTTCCCCACACAGAGTCTCCCTCTCATTTTAAATTCCCCTGTACCCTTTGTGTTAATTCACAGCGGAGTTGGAGAAACAGAAAGGTGTGATGCGGCCCAGCTTGCTCACTGGAGGTGTGGTCGGTGGCGTAGGTGTGAAGAGCGATGTCGTGAATGGCACCATGGGAAGGACAAGTTTTGATGACAACTGCTCAGTGGGTGAGGGTCTCAAACGCACGGCGCTCAGCTCATCTCTCAGGGACCTATCGGACACAGGTGAGAAAACAGCGCCTCGGAGGCGGGGTTTAATTCCATTTCCTTCCAGTCAGCTGGGTTGAATTGGGTAGCACAGCTTCTACAGTGATTTTGTTTTCTGTCTCTATTACTACATCATGTTCCTCTTCCACACTGACACACACATGGGAACAAACTTTCCGATCTTCCACTCTTTGCTAACCTGACTCTTCCTGGTGGGGTGTAGGGAAACGTGGTCGCAGGAACAGTGTTGGTTCCCTGGATAGTACCATGGAAGTAAGTCTGAAAGAGTAGATGTTGACCTGTAACCTTTAACAGACCTACATGTCCCCTTACTGGTGCTTCATCTTCACGAGCACGCTCAGTGTGTGTACAGTGTACGTATAGAAGGTGTGTCCGTGTACAGTACATGCATGTGCCTGTGTGTCAACATGTACCTGTCCTTCCCTCTGCATGGCTGTGTGTGTGTTCATTCTTTCCCAAGCATGTTCTCCAGATACAAATATGTCCTGTGATTGGTGATGTAAGTGTGACTTTAGTGCAATCCTTCAGTGATTTCGTCTAAAACATGATGATGCTTTATCCTCCCAGGGCTCTATCATTAGTAGCCCCCAGCCTCACCAGCGCTATCAACTGCCAGGCGTGGTACCTGGCTGCTACACAACAGAAGACTTCCGGCCTCACCGCCCCATCCTGAGCCCCGGATCGGGGGTGGGGGGTGGGCCGGGGCAGCAACATACCACTGCTGGGACAGGAGTTGGGGGAGTCTCCAGCAGTGTAGAGAGAGCAGGAGCGGGGAGCGGCCCTGGGGGGAGCAGCAGCAGCAACAACAACAGCGGCTCCTTCCTGGGCTCCCTATTCGGCAGCAAGCGTGCCAAACCACCAGGGCCCCTTATTCCACCGGGGCCACCCTACCCCGCACCTGTACCCCCACCGACTACGGGAGGTCCCCCTCCTCACTCCCCTTCATCGCTTTGCCAGTTGGACGGGGGGCCTTCCAAGATCCAGGCGCTGCACGCACAGTACTGTCACATGGGCTCCGTGCAGCCTCCACCACCTTACTACCATCACCATCGCTACCACGTCCAAACTGTCCCTCCTCCTTTGCAAGGGGTGCCCCCTCATACCATACAGCGAGGCCCACTACCCTGTCGTCCACCGCTTGGTCCCCCACACGGCCAACACCCGCAGCTGGCCCATCTCTCCCAGCTCTCCCAGCATGGGCTTCCGGGTCGTTACGCCAACATGGTGGTGGGATGTCCCCCCCCCCTTTCTCCTCTCTCCCAACATTCCCAGAACCCACAGTTCGCCCTGTACCATGCGCAGCCCACACACTCT